>NW_024738773.1:255000-275000 GCF_018991925.1 Homarus americanus | reverse complement strand
CAGCCCAGGGACACGACCTCCTCCTCAGCCAGGGACACGGCCCTCCTCCTCAGCCAAGGTTGCAGCCTCCTCCTCCCAGCCCAGGGACGGCCTCCTCCTCAGCCAGGGACGACCTCCTCCTCCCAGCCCAGGGACACGGCCTCCTCCTCAGCCAGGGGACGACCCCTCCTCAGCCAGGGACACGACCTCCTCCTCAGCCAGGGGCCACGACCCCCTCCTCAGCCAGGGCTGACCCCTCCTCCCAGCCAGGTTTGACCTCCCCTCCTCCCAGCTAGGGGACACGACCTCCTCCTCAACCCAGGGACACATTCCTCTCAGCCCAGGGACACGACCTTCCTCCTCAGCAGGACACGGCCTTCCTCCTCAGCCAGGGACGGCCCCCCTCCTCAGCCGGACGGCCCCCCTCCTCAGCCAAGGGGCAGCCTCCTCCTCAGCCAGGACGGCCCTCCTCCTCAGCCAGGGGACTGACCTCCTCCTCAGCCAGGGACACGACCTCTCCTCCTCCAGCCCAGGACACGACCTCCTCCTCAGCCAGGAACCCACGACCCTCCTCTCAGCCAGGGCCTGACCCTCCTCCCCTCAGCCAGGGACGACCCTCCTCCAGCCAGGGACCCACGACCTCTCACCACGCTGGAGAAGAGAGGAGAGAAGAAGAGATAACACAGGTAACTGACATAATTACTGGAGGTGAAGAGAGAGATAATTAATGGGAGTGAGACAGTAGAGGGAGATAGTCTGTCTCCACTGTACGAAGCAAATTATATGGAGAGAGATAAAGTTGTCTCAGTACCTCACACACAGCTGTTCTGGTGAGAGGTAATCAACTGGTGGAGAAGATTTATAGGGAAAATATGTTGTAAGGGAACACTAGTGAGGCAGCGGCGTGTCACATCTCAGACACACACACACACACACGCACACACACACACACACACACACACACACACACACACCCGGTCTTACAAAGTATAAATCCTTCTTGACTAATATAATCATCTTAAGCAGATTTATATAGATTTATTATATTAATCCGAAAGAGAATAAAAGAAAATAGCATAAAATTAAATTAACTGTAAAATATTATACAAGACGAGTAGAAAAAGTTACATAAAATAAAAATAATGATAGGAAAAAAAATGAAGGGAAAGACAGACAGACAGACAAGAGGAGAAAATTAGAAACATTCATAGGGGTGAAACTTGGCTCGTTAAAGTGGAGCGATATATAGCTTGGTGATAACTCGTGTGTGTAGGTGATGGATGGTGATTAAACCCCATAGCTTACGACATTATACACACACACACACACACACACACACACACACACACACACACACACACACACACACACTACAGGAACTAACATACACTATACACACAACATACACTATACACACTACAACATACACTATACACACTACAGTAACCAACGGACGTCATAACGTTCTTTATAAGTGTGTTACATGAGGTGGCGGAATCACACACACACGCACACACACACACACACACACACATGGTCTCCTCGTATTACAGCAGGATGGAGTGAGTCTTGAAGCTTGAGAGAACAGGCCGGAAGGAAAGATGAAGCTCAGGAGGGTGGCAGCCAGGCGGGATAGGGTAGGTGGCAGCCAGGCAGGATATGATGGGGTGGGTGGCAGCCAGGCATGATGGGAGGTCACCTTAGGTACACTAGTCATCGCTGTCAGGATATACTCAGCTGACATTGGCGAGATGCCAAATGGAAGTTCAAGACAGAGTTTACTCATGTTGTTGTGGCGAAGGAGGGTGAAGGAGGGAAGGATGGAGGGGGGGAGGGAAGGATGGAGGGAGGAGGGAAAGAGGAGGAATGAGAGGATAGAGGGAGCAAGGGAGGGATGGAAGCAGGGAGGGAGAGAGAGAAAGAGAGGGAGGGTAGGAAGAAGGTGGTTGAAGAAGAAAGGAAGAAGCGAGCGAAGGAGGGACGCAGGGAGAGAGAGAGAAGGACTGAGGAACAGGAGATGGACAAGCGAATGAAAAGGGAAGAAAAATGTAGAAGAAGATGGATAAGCGGTCAGGGAATGATGGAGGAGAGAGAAAGAGATAAATGAGCAAGAGGAGTAAGAGTTGAATCAGAAAGAGTCGAGGAAGTGAAGCAAATGTTTCTGATAAAACTCTCGTTCTGTAAATTCCAGTGCAATTATATATATATTTTGGTATGACAAAGTTATATCTGAAATTGGAAATATAGCGAACTAAGAAAAGACGTTATTGAAAATGTGTGTCAAAGTTTAGAGAATTAAAGTAAATAATGTCACTGGTCAATGTGTCATAATGTCACTGGTCAATGTGTCATAATGTCACTGGTCAATATGTCATAATGTCACTGGTCAATGTGTCATAATGTCACTGGTCAATGTGTCATATACGTTCAGGAAAGTAATAAGGGAAACGACCTCAGGCAAAACTCTGGTCTCTATTAACTTGCCGGCAACTCTCTCTCTCTCTCTGCCGTTATGTTATTGACTGACAGAAGCAAAACACAGATGTCACCAGGTATTTTTCTGTTTTGAGGAACGTGTCTAAAAAAAAATGTCTTAGTTCGTAATAAGAGATATGTCTGTCTTTTTGGAAATATGAATAAATATGAACAATAAATCAAAAAATATATGAGACATATCTAAAGTTTACATAGACTTAATAGAAAGAATTTATTGTAATAGGTAAGAGAAGTAATTTAACATAACACTAACAGCAGTAAGTTAAAACACGGGTAATAATCATCTTTAACTCACACACAGTAAGAAAATAATTGTAGTAAATATTTAACCGAATGATTCCTCAGCAACACTCACTTGACCTGTAATACTTCCTTGACCTATAACACTTCCTTGACCTGTAACACTTCCTTGACCTTGACCTGTAACACTTCCTTGACCTATAACACTCTTCTTTGACCTGTAACACTCCTTGACCTGTAACACTTCCTTGACCTGTAACACTTCCTTGACCTGTAACACTTCCTTGACCTGTAACACTTCCTTGACCTGCAACACTGCCTTGACCTGTAAACAAACTTTCTAACTTGATATTACTGTGATAATTATACTCTTTTATGGTGAAATTTTAAAGGCGAAATGATGTCAGACACACACACACACACACACACACACACACACACACACACACACACACACACACACACACACACACACACACACACACCCTGCCTAATGACCGAAGTAAAGCGATGACTGAGTACTGTCTATTAACGCCAAGACTAAAATAATTAAACAAATCTAATTATTCTACACGGACGAACCAGATCCATTAATTATACCCTGAGCTCATCATCACTGCTGCCTCTTAATAATTAATTACGTAACTTTACTTATAATACGTACTTAAGTTAGTGGCTTCTTCCTTCTCTTCGATAATAATAATAATAAAAATAACAGCGAAAAAAAAAAAAAATAATAATAATAATAATAATAATAATACCAAACGCTTTCAAAGATATACCAGAGCCTCTCGCGACAACATGATCATCTCAGTACCAGTGTTTAGTCTCCAGCATAAGACATTGACACCTAAAGAGGCTGGCAGATTATACAAGTGTGATTATAAGCATTATTCAACTATCTTGTATCAGGTGACTTGGGACTCTCGTGGGTATATCGCGTGTTTGACTTCAGACTCATTCACGAGGTGGCTAATGGTGGTGGAACAAGGATACATCCTGTTACAGTATAGTACATAATACATAATTGATACAGTGTCTTTGGTAGTTGGTCACGATGTGTTTACTGATACTACTGATACTCACTGTAGTATACACATTCAGTAAATACACTCTCATACACTCATCCAGTACACACACTCTATACACACACTTATACACACACACACACTCAGTACACTCACTCAGTACAAACACACACACACTCAGTACACACACACATAGTACACCCACGGACAGACTCATATCATATTGTGTTCCGCTGTTATGTCAAGTAAACGCATATTTTTTTTTTCTAACACGGGAGGTAAACTTAACTATATAACCTATTGGTGTGTGTGTGTGTGTGTGTGTGTGTGTGTGTGTGTGTGTGGTGTGTCAGTCCTCAACCACTCTCCTCTCTCTCCTTCCTCCTCCCTCCCTCCTCCCTCCTCTCTTCTCCCTCCTCCTCTCTCCTCCCTCCTCTCCCTCCCTCCTCCCTCCTCCCTCCCTCCCTCATCACACTCGTCGAAGGTCTGAGAGACACGTGTTGGGGTCACAGACAAGACAGATCACAGACTGTTGGGTTTTATCATTTGGTTTATATTTAGTTAACCACCTAACACGCTCGGTGGTTATATGCTCTTAATCACCAATCACTGGTAGACTGCTGACACCATCCCTAACTCACCAACCATGTTTGTGAGTATTGGGAAATAATTAGTTTTAAGGTTCACTGAGATATTAATCACTTGGTATTCTTTCTCACAAGTGGTGTAAAGTTATCACAGGATTATGTAGATATTAAATTACACTACGTACATTTATTAAAAAAAAAGCTACAACATTTATATTAAAGGCGATGGCGAGTCATTATGAAAGGTTTCACTTAATCTTACCTCCTTGGTCAATTCACTTGAAGTTTCAAGGGTTAATACGCCAGAGTTCACAAGTCTCGCCAGTAATGTTGGAGACTTCAGGGTCAGTGCGGCACGACCTCTCTCTATGAAGTCTCGCACACTCTTGCTTAACTTATGGATACATATCTAAGGCACTGCTCCTCCCTGGAAGTATTGCTGACTTAGTACTAACAGTCACCAGCGGTTTGGCTGGCCATCTCGCCTGGCCAAGGCTGGCCATAGTCCTGGGTCACTTAGGTCAGACTCGCTCCAAGGTCTTATCAGTACCAGTAATGGTGGAGGGAGGCACACAGGCATTGCCAATATTGAGGGACATACCTTTTAGTGTGATGTGATGGCGTGTAATGGAAATCTGTTGCACGTTGCTATAGCTGAAACCAATTACAGGCTAGCCACCTCCATCACAACAACATAACAGCGAACACCTCTCTTGGTCAACAAGTTATTTTCACTAACTCCCACAAGACAGGACCACAGACGTAGTGTTAGGACGCGTCTTGTACACCCGACTCTTCAAGGATCCCCACAGAACGAAATCTGGCGGGAACAAATCTGGGAATCAGTCCGGTAACAAAACATTGTTGAACCAGGACATTATCCTCTCCCCAAACTATTGTCTTAGATATTGCATAACAATTCTGGCAGTATGGCAAGTTGCTCCACCTTGTTGAAACCATATTATCTTCTCGAGGACTATGCCTTTACGTCGCATTTCAGGAATAAGAAAATTCTGCAACGTGACATACTGTAAGCAGTGATGAACAGCTTTCTGGTTCACTGCAGGGAGTATATCAATTACATTTAAAACGTGTAATTTACAAGAAGTAGACCAGTAATAATGTGTTAAGAATACAGTGAAACAAAACTCCCATGTTTGTTAAAGTTGTGGTTTTCATTAAAGATCTTTTGTTTTATTAAATGTGTCAGATACACTGTACATTGGATGCCCTATATTTAATCATTAACTTCCATTCACATAAAGATATTCAAGTAATGTTAGCTAAACACGAACATATGTCTACTAAACACCCAAATTATACAGCACGGTGTGACAAAATAATGCCACCGACCCACCAGCTACATGAAGGCAGCTAATAACGGGATTAATAATGATATACTTGAGGCTCAGGTTAGAACTCGCAGCTAAGATCCAAACTTATGCACTCTGTCACGAACACCTGACTCGGAAAAAATAATAATCTATTTTTTATTATTATCGCAATTTACAACTTATTATGAACAGGAATATAATTGAAAGCTAAGAAAAATTAATTAATATTTTTTTTTTTTACAAAGATGGCCGCTAGGTGCAGATAACGGAGAGAGGGAGGGATGAGAGAGGGAAGGAGAGGTGAGAGAGGGAGGAAGACGAGGGAGAGAGGGGGAGAGGTGAGGAGGAGGGCCACATCCAACAATTAAGCATCACCCCCCAAAGAAACAGTACCAGTGTTCCTCAGCAGCGAACAGTCAATATATCACTGGAAGCACCGAGAAGATTGAAACCGGTTTATAAAGTAGTAACCGGGTTTTAAAATTCACTTCCGCGCAACAAATGGCTCCGGTTTTTGAAGTGAATCTCTGTGCAAGGGCGGAAAGTGGAGGTGCCCCCAGGCCACTACCCATCAAAGCCCCAACTCTGTCAAGGTCATGAAAATTACCGACATCAAATCCTGGGAGGTGGAAAAATGAACCGGTAATAGAGGGAGGCAAATAACCGGAGCGACGGTGGTAGGCATGAGAGGGCGTTATTAGCTCGCTTTTCATCAATCTCGGCAGCGGGGACGTGCAATTGAATTAGTCGGCCGGGATAGACGCGGTCCATGCCAGGGGAAGGGGAGGGACGAGTGTGCTGGCCGAGTAGTGGTGATGGTGGTGATGGTGATGTTGGAGCTGGTGGTGATGGTGGTGATGGTGGTGATGGTGGGCACAGTCATCACACTCCAGAAGTCACGTGGTCAGTACTTGTGATGCCAATAGGTTACAGTACTGGTGGCCCTGGACTGGTTACAGTACTGGTGGCCCTGGACAGGTTACAGCACTGGTGGCCCTGGACAGGTTACAGTACTGGTGGCCCTGGACAGGTTACAGTACTGGTGGCCCTGGACAGGTTACAGTACTGGTGGCCCTGGACAGGTTACAGTACTGGTGGCCCTGGACTGGGTTGAGTACTAATTGGCCCTGGACGGAGTTACAGTACTAATTGGCCCTAGTTACACAGTGCTGGTGGCCCTGGACGGGTTTACACGGTACTGGTGGCCCTGGACGGGTTACAGTGGTATTTGGCCTGGACGGGTTGCAGTACTTTGGTACGGCCCTGGACGGGTTACAGTACTAGTGGCCTGGACGGGTTACAGTAGTGGTGGCCCTGGACGGGTTACAGCACTGGTGATGACCCTGGACGGGTTACGGTACTGGTGGCCTGGACGGGTTACGGTAGTGTTGGCCCTGGACGGGGTTACAGTAGCATTGGCCCTGGACGGGTTACGGTACTGGTGGCCCTGGACGGGTTACGGTACTGGTGGCCTGGACGGGTTACAGCACTGGTGACCCTGGACGAAGGTTGGTACTGGTGACCTGGACAGAAGTTGCAGTACTAACGGCCCTGGACGGGTTACGGTGCTGGTGGCCCTGGTTAGGTTACAGCACTGGTGGCCCTGGACGGTGCAGTACTGGTGGCCCTGGATTACAGTACTGGTGGCCCTGGACAAGTTGCAGTACTAGTGGCCCTGGACGGGTTACAGTGCTGGTGGCCCTGGACAGGTTACAGCACTGGTGGCCTGGACGGGTTACAGCACTGAGAGGTGACCCCTGGACCAGATACCTTACTGGTATTGGCCTGGACGGGTTACGGTACTGGTGGCCCTGGACAGGTTACAGCACTGGTGGCCTGTGGACAGTTACAGTGCTGAGGTGGCCCCTCAGACAGGTTACAGCACTGGTGGCCTGGACGGGTGCAGTACCAGTGGCCCTGGACAGGTTACAGTACTGGTGGCCCTGGACGGTTACAGTACTGGTGGCCCTAGACAGGTTACAGTACTGAGTAGCCCTGGACGGGTTACAGTACTGGTGGCCTGAACCCAGGTTACAGTACTGGTGGCCCTGGACAGGTTACAGTACTGGTGGCCCTGGACAGGTTACAGTACTGGTTGTAACAACACGTCCAACTCCCTCACTCCACTCCTATATAGAGATGGCAGCTGTTATGGCGTCATAATTACTCAGAGACTAACGTAATTGGATTCTCTATCATCTCTTGTTGATGAAAAAGTAACCTAACCTAACCTAACCTAGCCTAACCTAACCTAACCTAACCTAACCTAACCTAACCTAACCTAACCTAACCTAACCTAACCTAACCTAATCTAACCTAGCATAACCTAACCTAACCTAACCTAGCATAACCTAACCTAACCTAACCTAACCTAACCTAACTAATAAGAATCCACAATCTGATATCTCTTGATTACAACACTCGATATCCAAACAGAACGCCACCCGCTTCCTGATTGGTCTATTTTTTTCCGTCATCATCACCCACATGTTCATTGGTTGATGTCCATAATGGAATAAATAGAGAGATGTGTTGTTGTTTATGTGACGTCAAGATAATGCTTCACTCTATAAGCTAATTTAGTCTCTCTCCCCTAAGACAAGTTCCTCACACTAATTACTAACACATTCCAGGTATAATAGCCTAGGGGTAATTAGGGTCATGCAGGGTCAGTGTGTGGTGGTAGTCAAGGTGATGAGGGAACAGCTGTGAAAGTTATCGAAAAATACTTTTAAGTTTACATTTAGTGAAGTTTAGGTTTGGTTTGGTTACGTCACGGGAGAGTGGGTTAGTTGAGGGTGGGTGTGGGGGTGTGTGGGTGTGGGTGGGGGTGTGGGTGGGGGGTGTGTGTGGGGGTGTGTGTGGGTGTGGGGGTGTGTGTGGAGGAGGATGGAGAGGCCTGTAAAACATATACGGAAGCTTTCCTGTACCTGTAAATACGTTTAAAAATGAAAGCTGTACCTTTATGAGTTACAAACTTAGACAATATAAACAAAAACACAATTTCAAGGTACAACGATAGTACAGATATATATTACCAGAACTGTAACCTAGTGTGAAACTTCTACAAACTGTAAATCTACGTTACAAAAAATATTACTTACTAGAGGCGAGACTGTAAAACTGTGTAGAAATTTTACAGTCTCAGTAAATACAGTTCACAAGCAAAGTTGTGAAATTTATCGAGGGGAGCAGCGTGTAGGAAGAGTTAGTGGCGGCAGTTTAACATTTCCATGAAAAAGAAGTCGAGGTGGCGTGAGGAGAGGTGAGAGGTCCCGGTGATTTATTCTTGGTAAAATTCCAACCAGAAAATGTCAGGACAGGTTTACATGGGACAAAAGTCTACTGAATAATATCTCAATCGACGATACTCTACTGGAAATAAATCCTAAAATACAATACCCAATGAAAAAAATCTTTATGACAATGACTAAATTATAAAACAAAAGTTGCCACTGTACCAGGTATAAGTGCAGGCGACTGTACGTGTTCAAGATTATAAACAAATCAGTAATTACTCTGTTATTTACCACACAGAATCTAAATCCCTTAATGAGTTTATATTCCTCGCCTCATTAGTTCAACAGTTAATGCTTCACTTCCTCAGGAAAATAAATGGAGGGATTTCGATTGGATTTTTTTTCAGTAGTAATATACAAATTTTTGCTAAATACTGCAGTAGGACCTGCAAACTAACCTAACCCAACCTAATCTAATCTAACCTAACCGATCTCGTTATCTTATGAGTCTTTAGGTCTGGTTCAGGGTCAGGGCTTTAGTTTAGTTTTATCATAATCCAGTCTTGTTAAATAGCTGTAATCCTAACTGTACCCGAATATCTGTGAGAGTTAGGCTGCGTTTACACGAGCCATGTTACTAGGCGCTAGTGCTTACATGATAGCAGCTAGCACCTTACAAGCGTAGTGTGAACGGCTCCACTAGCAGAGAGTAAGTCGCCCCAAGCGCTAGTACACTAGTGAGTTTCTGCTCACCTGGGTAGTTGGTAGTCATTCAACTTGTCAGTCACTAGTGTGGTGGTGGAGCGGGCAGCAGCGCTGAGTGTGTCTCATAATAGTGTTAATGTATCTTATATATTTTGTTTACAGGTTCACATTATTGTTTAATAATTATCATTATCTCAAGACATTTATGTCCATGGTATCATCTTCAGCCGATGGTTCATTTAGAAAAGTATGTGCAGCACCGAGTTCTCCTCTCCTGTCAGTCCATTTTTTATCCACACATTCCTTTTATTTCTGTTTTATCAAAATGTCTAGTGGAGGCAGCGAGGCTGGAGAGCATCTTGGCGCCAACTGACCAGTGACTCACACTGTACTGATGTATTTCCTGACTAGGGCTAAATGTAGAGGCCATAAGAGTCCAAAGCCTGCTTGTAACTGAGAGTGTATTGAGAGGAAGAGAGAAATTTTTTAGACAAAACAGAACGGCACCAATGAGGGTGCCAGTAGACGTCACGTGTCAACACCCACTAGTATGCTAGTGCTCGCCTCCCGGGCTAGTGTACTAGTAACACGCCTCGTGTAAACGCGCCCTTAAATATGAGTACAGCGGTGAGTGATAGGGACAAATTTTACCTAACCAACTCATAAGTCAACAAGATAACCAAAAACAAAACTCTCAATATTCCTCTCTCGTCTTATATTTTTGTTCTGAAACATTTATATCAAAGTTTAAACGTAACGGAGGTAGTTTTTTATCTCTAAGTCTACAAAGTTTGGAGAGTTTATTTTTAGGGGAAAGTAGATGAAGACTGTGCCGGTAAAATAAGGTTTCTTTCTGTTATCTTGAGTTACATCTTCCTCAAGTCTCAACAGTAAAGGAGTATTCTGGTGCCCTGATCCCCTCCTCTCCTTTCCCCATTCCTCTCTCCCCTCACCTCTCCCTTCACCTTCTCTCACCTCACCTTCCCCCCTCACCTCTCCCTTCACCTCCCCTCACCTCTCCCTTCACCTCCCCTCACCTCTCCCTTCACTCTCCCCCTCACCTCTCACCTCCCCTCCATCACTTCACCTCAACTCTCCTTTCCTCACCATAATTCATCACTCACTAATGACTACCTTACTTATTTATCGATCTTTCTCCTTCTCACCCTCTCTATCCTTTCCTTTCTCCCCTCTCCTCCATTTCCACTTTCCTCCTCTCACTCCTCTCTTCTTAACTTCCCTTCTCCTCACACTCCCCCTTCCAACCCACCCCTTCTTCTCTCATTTCTCTTTCCCTTCAACTTTCCTCTCCCTCCTTTCTCCCTCCTCCCCTTCCTCTTCCCTCCCCATACCCTTTCCTCCTCCTCCTTCCTCTTCCTCCCTCTCCTCTCCCTCCCTTCACTCTCTCTCCCCCTCTCCTGTTTCTCCCAACACTTTCTCTCCCCTTCCCTCTCCCCCTCTCCTCTCACTCCTCCTACCGTTTATCCTCTTATTTTTAATACGCTCGCCTCACCGTCAGTAAACACCCAGAAAAAAGTTACTCCACAGTGTGCCTTTATCTTATCCATCCCGCCCAGGCCATTATCCAATAGCCTTTATTTATAAGACACTAATAACACACACACACACACACACACACACACACACACACACACACAGTACGTTAACACATTTTCAAGCTGTTTAACTCCCGGCAAAAATAATTTCCTAAGACAAGACTTTTACTGTGGTTACCAAGTCTTAATCTTTACAATGGTGTGTTTTATTATTCAAGTGTTGTTAAGTGTGCAGGGGGAAATTACTCTTAAGTGACTATGATGTAAAGTATATATTAGTTTTTGTATGTACATTCCCCTTCACTAGTGCGTTTACAGGGGCTCGTCAGGTTTTGTGCAGTGTGGCAGCCCTGTGTTTGTTTACATTCGACAGAAGGAAACTCACAATAGTAAACATACTATGGAATGAAATTAAACCAATGTTAAAACAAATACCTCAATGATAATGGTTTGTGGAATGTTTACATGATGAGCCCCTGTAAACGCACTAGTGAAGGAGACTGTACATTGTGTGAAATGTTTTGGTATGTCTTGTTATGTAGTGAAGCGGTAAGTGATAGTTTTATGGTCGAGAATACACGTCAGGGTTACGGTAAGGTAGAGGAACACTGAGTTATGGTGTTCAGTGTTCATATGGTGTGTTAGTACAGTATTATAGTGTCAGTGTCCATACGGTGTTCATACTATATGGTGCTCTACGGTACGTCTGGTCGTTAGTGCGAGTAATCAACACACTCTATTCAGTGGTAATATTTCAGTACAACGAGACTAAATAAATCAAAAAGTTTGGTAATATCTTTGATAAAATTTTGAACGCATTTTTGGCCATTAAAATTGAATTTGCCTTAACGTGAATTTTGTACCAAAGAAAAGTTTCCCCAATCTTGAATAATTTGTTTGTTGAAAAGTTTCGGTGAAAATTAATATACCAAAATATATCTAATTTCAACCCTATCATATATTGGCCTTATATATGAGGAACAGGTGTTATTACAGGTGTCTAATGCAGGTATTCCCGATATAACTCCTTGACAAAAATAAAAACAAACTTACCGTATAAAAAATAAATAAAATGGTGTTTTTATTTCTTCACGTGCTTTGATAACATCTTCACTGACTTGTTTCTTTTAGATACATAAAATGCAAATCTAGTGTGGGGGAGTGAGACAGAGAACAAGTGGAAAACATTTTGGAGTTGGACGGCAGATGCAACCTAACCTAATGTGATGGTCCTTGGGTAGGTTAGGTTAACAGGTGGAATTGACTTCATAATTTGGTTTTCAATATTTTTACTTAGTTTCATCTCCAGATTTATATTAACCTTAAGCTCTTTCAGTATATCCCAAGGTGGCTCATACATATATCCCAAGGTGGCTCATACATTATATCCCAAGGTGGCTCATACATTATATCCCAAGGTGGCTCATACATTATATCCCAAGGTGGCTCATACATTATATCCCAAGGTGGCTCATACATTATATCCCAAGGTGGCTCATACAGTATATCCCAAGGTGGCTCATACAGTATATCCCAAGGTGGCTCATACAGTATATCCCAAGGTGGCTCATACATTATATCCCAAGGTGGCTCATACAGTATATCCCAAGGTGGCTCATACAGTATATCCCAAGGTGGCTCATACAGTATATCCCAAGGTGGCTCATAATACATGTATTGTTCCTGGGGTAATATGCTCACGGGGTCACGATAATATATTTCTCAACTTGCTCGAGGCAGGTGTCAGAAGCGGCCTAACTTCCTCGTACAAGTTTCCTCTCGCTGACCTCCCACGATTTTGTTAAGAAGTGATAATTATGATACTAGATATTAATAATTAGGACAAGTAACGCTAATACATCTTTAGTATTGTGATAGAAGTAATTTATGATTTTGATACGAAGTGAAATAATTTGGATATGCAACTTTGAGGCCCTTTTCGTATCTTATGACATCGATAACTTCAAATAACACAATTATTACCCCCAACAAGCTCGTCTCCCCGACACTTTATTACTTCAGTCAGTTGTCCATCTTAATAAACAACTCCTTATTGAGCAGATCCTCTCACCTGAAGAGTCCTCAACATTCACTCCTGCAGCATCACCCACAACACAACCCTCCTCTACCACACCATCCTGACCAACATACTAGTATAAAGACTCATACGTGGACAACTAGTGATAAACAGCCCTGGTATTTTGTCTCCCCTCTACTAAATAACTGGAATTAGGAAAGACAGATATATCATCGGACACATGCTTAAGAAAATAGCATTACGATGTACATTTATACCTGGTACAGTGGTTGCCGTGTTTTGTGAGATGTGGCAACTGTGTGTTTGTTTACATCATATTAAAACTTTCGGAATGACTCTAAGGAACTTTACAATAGTAACCAGACTAAGGATGCTAGATAAGTATGTAGAGTTGACACATTTCACAAAATGCACCAGCCACTGTACCAGGTGTAGGTGCAGCTGACTGTAGAACAATAGCGATAATAAGAACAACTCTAATCCTGCGATATTTTCGAAATTTGCTGAAAACATTATTACCACAGTTGCACTTTTTTATACATAGTGATATTGAATAAGTTTATTTCGCCAGATAAATACACATACAAAATCGATAATAATAACAATATTAACATGGCTGAGCCAGTTGAGAGCCTGAGCTCTCTTAGCGGCACCTGATATATACTGTACATTTATATTATAAGTATATACATATTTTACAGTGGAGTTGATATACATTAATATGATAAGGGAGGGAAGCAATACAACATGGGTTGTATTAAGGTGAAACAAGGGGACAGAAACAGTGAGGATCAGGTCTTGACGGCAAATATATAATTATTACAATGGTAACTTGTGTCCATCTACCTGACAATTTTCGATACAAAAGCACATTTCAGCAGACAGTTCCATTCTGTTTTTACACAAGAAAATACCAACCTATTCCCAGTTAGACATAAACTGATAATGGCTTTGTTGTGTTATCCTTATCTAAAGTGACGTACCTCTACTGTATATGTACCTCGTTTGTGTACCTGTATTGTCTATATATATTGTTTTTATACTTTTACTGTATATGTAAAACTTTTTGCATACCTTCACTGTCAATATACACTGTGTACCTGCACTATCTATGTATTTACCTTCTGAATCAATGTGAATTTGTATAAAACTTTCACAGATTTTATTTAACTTTTCTCTATACAATATATCCCGACCTTTTGACTCCCCTAAGTCTGTCTTTCCATATTATTTTTTTCTAAAATGTTTACACATCACAATATTCTCAAATTACAGAAAGTTTTATACAATCATGATTCGTGTCGATCTTGGTGTAGTTTTTAGCACAAAGATAAGTTTTATTTTTTCGGTCACTAAAAGATATTCGTGGTTCCCTTTTCAGCCGTAAAGTTTGAGCGTACAGTTCATTACAGAGATAAAAGACGAAGGAAATAGTTTTAGGATAAAATTAACTACAAAATCCCCTAGACTTCAGGAGATTAATTTTTTGCCCTGAGTGAGAAGTTCAGACGGTGACGGAGGCTGGAGGTGTTGTGGAGGCTGGAGGTGTTGTGGAGGCTGGAGGTGTTGTGGAGGCTGGAGGTGTTGTGGAGGCTGGAGGTGTTGTGGAGGCTGGAGGTGTTGAGGAGGACCACCCCTCACCTCCACTAAACTATGGCTTGTATCACCTTATTATATACTTGTGTAGTGAGCCAGAACAAGAGAGAGAGAGAGAGAGAGAGAGAGAGAGAGAGAGAGAGAGAGAGAGAGTGTTCATCAGCTCCTTCGTTAAGTCCCCTACAACAGAAGCGTTCTCCTGTTCACAACCACCTAAACCAGGAATCATTTACTCACATAATAAATTCTTCTAAAGCGAGTCTTGCCTCGTTCTTCAGTCTTTCACTTGTAAGATAATATAAATTTGTAAGGAATAAATGTTTACGGGAGTTTGATGTAGACCTACACACTGCTGGCCACAAGTACCGATAATTTAGTAGATATTTATTACTCTTTAAGTCACTTGTCTGATTCTTAACAAAATATAATAAGAATCTGATGGATTATTTTCGATATAAATGTTTCCTAATTCGGGTACAGTAGTGTGAGGACGGGAACAGTACCATAATGTACTCTACCTCGCCGTGAAATATTCTCACTATTTTTTAACTCGGAATTTATAAATTAAATAATGTTCTGTTTTTTTCATAATGGAGGACAGGAATTAAATATATTTTCGTAATAAAGATAATTTATCGGAAGTGGTAAATACAGTGTACATATATTCTGTGATGGTTAGATTATATATATATATATATATATATATATATATATATATATATATATATATATATATATATATATATATATATATATATATATATATATTAATTGCCAGTCCACGGTTACTGTAGGTCTCGGCATTTAATGCCTTTATGCATAAAGACCAGCTGTTTGGCTGCTTTACAAAAGGAGCAATTTTGTATAATAACCCAAACGTAGATATGGCTCTCTTTCCGTTTTTATCTCTCTGAATCTCTCTGATATTGTCTCTAGCTCCCACACTCTTTGTCTTCGTGTCTTTGTCTTCGTCTCTTTGTCTTCCTCGCCTCATTACTTATACATGTATCCTCGTCAAGATGTAATCTGCTCTCCTCTACGGCTCTCCTCTACCTCATGAAGTATTCAGCTCACTTCAAGCACCGGGTTAAGTGATGAATCTTTCACCAACAACTAAATTAACACAACGACTACAGCACTAAATGATTCACCAGATCTAAGGGAAGGAGGAGCTGCCTGCAGTCTTCACTGTTAATGTATTTTGACTTCAGAAATTAACCATATTGTCTCAAATGTTTTTTCTGCATGATTTTCGATGCTTGCTTGATTTCTTGTTACTTATTATGAATTTATATTTACTTCTAACCTAGTTATCCTTACGTGCGTGTTCTAAGTCGGTACAGACACTGAGGAAGGCTGTAAGCGACCTGACCCCAGCGGACTGATGAGAGGGAACAAGATTACAAGGGGAGAAGGAAGTTTTACACACACACACACACACACACACACACACGTACGTCAGGAGAAGTGATTACTGTTCTTGTCGTTTTACGGGTGTTGTTATTGCCCTTCATGGTAGAAGAGCCCCACACACAACGTCTCGGTGTCTCTCCCTCTTAATTAGTAATGTTTATGACAGGGTCGGTCCCGTTCGCCAGCTCTTGTGACTCGGGTTTACTCTGGGCTGACGACACCGTGAGCCAACCTATTGATTAAGACTTACTGACGCTCTCACCTTGATATAGCACAGTTTGTCTAGAGATGGATGGTAGTTTATTAATGTTTCATCTTAGTTGTTGTACAAGTTTGTTAAAGTGAATTGATTTCAGAAGAGATATAGTGTATTTCTTTTGTTTTTTATACTTCACATCAGTTCATCTACAGTTTTGTTTTCAATATAAAATTTATTACGAAGATTTACCTCATTTGGAATGTCATGAATAAATGTATGAGTAAAGAGCATCTGTGTGTGACGAGAAGGTAATTTAGGCGCCAATTCTAAGTCAATAGCTCTTGGAGTTACTTTCCATTCCAGACTAACACTTGCATGGTAGCTACACCAGACGAACATTAGCCCGTGGTGTTCTGCGTGTAGTGAAGAAGACCCGGGAGGTGATGGTGGGTGGAGGAGGTGGTGGGTGGAGGAGGTGGTGGGTGATGGTTGTGGAGGTTGTGATGGGTGGTGGTGGGTGGAGATGGTGGAGGGTGGAGGTGGTGACAGAGACGGACCAGGGGCGGGGGCTAGAGCTCACGCCCGACCATCACTCACTCCCACGCATAAACCCGCGTCTTGCACACACACATACACACACACCCTGCCACCCCATCCATCTAGCTCAAGGAAGGAATATCTAAATAAAGCCTTCAAATACAGTACAAATCTTAGTTCAAGGTGATTAAAATGTTGAATAATGATCCAGTGTTTATATCACAAAAAAAATCGTGTTTACATATTTTGAAGTGTTTAATAAAGAGGATGGGAGCGTCTTCCTCCTGTGAGACACTATTGACAGCACCGACCGTGATATAAGATCAAAGACGCTCCTGGCTGGTGAGTCTTCATCCTACGTGAGACAAGATGTTTACTCATTCATGTGACTTATTCTTGGCGATTTTCACCTATTCACTTTTCCTCTTTTAGGTGTTCATGACGCATTAGTGACGTAATAATGGCGCATAGGTGACGTAATAATGGCGCATAGGTGACGTAATAATGGCGCATAGGTGACGTATTTCATGCCGTGGTTGTGGCGTATTCTTAGCGTATTTCTGATGTAACCCTGACGTATCTTCTATAGGCAGTTACCCAATACTCTTGGCCCGAGAGGAGATGAACCCGCTTGGCTCAGTCCTCCGCTAATATTGCAATGTTTATTAATCGGCCGTCCGAGGGCCAGGCGTCGGAAAAATTAAAAAGTTTCTCTAGTGTGAAGGGAATAAATCCGTCGATGATTGGCGATAACGATGATAATTTATCACCGGAGATGAGCGAGGTGAGGCTGAGAAATAGAAGATAAAATTACGCCATTTCTCTTTCGGTCAGGGAGTATCGGCGCCACCTAGAAAGAGTTACCCCTGGCAGTATGTGAGTGTGTGTGCCGCTCACTCCCAGACCAGCTGAGGCGTCACACAACAAACACCATGCAGGCTTTCTGGTGTTATGCTTAAATTTATTCTCTAGATTAGATAAAAAAGCTGATGCATAATACTGTAGTAGTAAGAATAGTAGTAGTAGTGGTAGTAGTAGTAGTAGCAGTAGTAGTAGTAGTAGTATATGTGTGTGTAATAATTAACGGTTTATTGAAAGAGCATGGCAAACAGAAGACTGAAGTTACAGCATACAGTTACATAATTGGGGAATGGGTCACTTGATTGACAAATAATATACAAGTAACATATGTGATACAAATATGATATATAATAACTAGATGGGGAGAAGGTCATACTACAGGGCATTTCACCACAGTAAGAGAGTTTGTGTGTGTGTGTGTGTGTGTGTGTGTGTGTGTGTGTGTGTGTGTGTAATGTTATCATGAATACCATTATACCACCATGAGTTTAGAACTTAACACGTATAATATTACCATTAACTATGTAACCGAAAGCCTACTTATTGAAGCCAACGAAATAAATCATTACAGTAAAGCTCAAACAGAAAGATTATTGAATAGAGGCTCCAGAACATTAATTAAAATTTAAACAAGGGCACCAAATATTGACAGTGACAGGACTTTGACTAACAATGAACCAGTATGCAAATTAGTCGACTAATAAAATACACAGTATCACGTCGGCTATGGCCTATAATTCTAAATTAACCAAAAATGTAATAGATTTAATTTAATGGAATATGTCAGAGTTAATTATCACCACAACTGATGGTCTGTGTTCGGATAAATACCAAAATGTGTTATAGAGGTTTATTGATCACCTGTTTAATACCTGTGGGACGAGAAATGAAAAACACAAGAAAAATTGTGTTAAATTATTATACAAGACAATTAACGGTGCTTAAAGATCAAATTGACAATTATTTCGTTGATAATATAATGATATTGATTGTTATCTGATGAAATACTTAATAAAAATATATATATATAAAGGTTTGGGAGAAAGTTGTACTGAATGTTATTTTAATGAAGCGTTCAAAATGAAACCTTCAATGGTTAACTGTACCGTAACAACACGTCTGGGCGGTGAAAATTCAGTTACTTATTCCTCTATAACAAAATTTATTACTTCACAAAGAAGAAAATTCTTACATGATAAAGCCACACCACCACCACCACCACACGGCAGCTGAGGTAGCCACACACCACCACACGGCAGCTGAGGTAGCCACACACGGCAGCTGAGGTAGCCACACGCCACCACACGGCAGCTGAGGTAGCCACACACCACCACACGGCAGCTGAGGTAGCCACACACGGCAGCTGAGGTAGCCACACGCCACCACACGGCAGCTGAGGTAGCCACACACCACCACACGGCAGCTGAGGTAGCCACACACCACCACACGGCCAGGCTACTGATGACCCGGTGTTAAGTGTTCCTCGGTGTGGGACGCTCGCCAAATCGGTCAACACCATAAATATTACTCGTGATTTGTACACAGGATATGTTAATTTTGTCCGCCATATTACCTTCCAGTCTTGAGGGGTTCATTGGTGGATTAAGTCCAATGTGGGAGGGAGGCAATGGTCCGCGTCTGCAATATTCATCAGTAAACGTTCGTCCTGCATATGGAGATAAGAGGATGCATCTAATTACGGTAGATTATTAATGATAGTTCGATACCTGTACTGTCTGATGCTTATCTTTCTTCCTGTCGTGTATTAGATGTGTTCTCTTATCACTGGTTATGAGCAAAAGATAATGTTCGACCACTGAGAAACATGGCTCGATTATACACACACACCATAGGTCCTATCTCGTCACCTCCTATACACTACACGGGCATGCTATCATCGCCTATGTGTTGTTGTTGATCAATACTAGATATACACATATGACAGACAAATATACGTTTACTTAAGCCATACACCATGATACACCTTACACGTACTGGCACTATCACCCTGGTCGTGTATAACAAGTAACACGATATTGAAATCATAAGTTGATTTAGGATTCCTGAGGTATCGTGAAAATACAAAAGATGTGTAGTAAATTACCTTCTCTTTCTTCCTCCCTCCCTCCCTCCCTCCCTCCTGCCTCCCTCCTCCCTCCTCCCTCTCCTCCCTCCCTCCCTCTCTCCCTCCT
>NW_024738773.1:135000-250000 GCF_018991925.1 Homarus americanus | reverse complement strand
TGTGTTATGAACTGTGAATAATGAACTACCAGACCTCGAAACAATGATTTATGAACTCTGAACTCCCGGGTATTGACGGTAAACTGTGAATTATGAACGCTGAACTATGAACTAGATGGTGAACTCTCCTACCCACTTCGTCTTATATTTTTTACCTATTTTATTCTCCCTATTTTCTTTTCCTCTCTCCTTCATATTTTTTCTTCTATCTCTTTCTCTCTCTTTTAAGGAGGGGGGGAGGAGACATTTATCCTGAGGGTGAAATTATATACACAGTAGAGAGAGAGAGAGAGGGAGAGAGAGAGAGAGTTGTAAACGGCCTCACTACAGGAGTTCATAAGAAAGTTTGACGAGACGTATCTTTAGTTGTGGAAATAATAGGAGCAGGAAGATAGACATTTACATAAGAATACAAGTAACGAGAGAGTGTTGTAAAAGACAGCCATTTACTTACCTCCTCCAACTCTTCCTACTTCTCCTCTTCCTCTTCCTCCTCCTCCTCCTCCTCCTCCACCCACTACCTCCTCCCCCTCCTCTACCTCCCCTCCTTCATCCTCCAACCACTCCTCTAATACCCCCCTCCCATTTCCCCCACTCACTCAATACCTCCTTCCCTCTTCCCCTCCTCACCCCCTCCCTCCACCGTCCTCTACCCACCCACTCCCCTCTCTCCTTTCCCTTCTCCAAAGTCCTCGTGGGCTCCGTAAGTTACTCCAAGTCAATACTATTATTCTTAATGTAATACTTGTAGGGAATATTGTTCAGATAATGTTCATGGAGAGTATTTCTTGTGTTCAACAGCCATACCAAAAAAAAATAGCCTAAGTGAACATATTAATTCAGGCTATTTTTCTGGAAGCGAGTTTTTAACAATTTATTTATATCGGCTTTACCTGAATATAAACCATCGTGTATATTTCCACTTACCTGTAAAATAATACTGCTTTGAAAATAATCAGAACGGAAAAGGTACAGCAGTTTAACTGGGATTATTATAGCAAATACCTTCAGAATTATTCCTTTTAAATGTGGACTCTGTCATTAAACTGAAAGAGTATTTTGTAGTTTTTTAGGGAATGTTTTTAGAAATGTTGCTTAATAATATGTAAAGTCAGTTGTGTGTGTGTCGCCTATGTGGAGGTACTGTACAGTCACTCTCCTGCAGGTGGTGCCCGGGGAGAGGCAGGTAGTAGGCGCTGTAGTGGGGGAAGGGGGAGGACTCACTCCATGATGTGAAGTTCTCATTACCTGTAGGAGAAGGAAGTGATGAGGCTGTTAGAAGAGAAACAGAACAAACGATAAAGTGACGGAAGATTTGTACGGAAGTTCGTCCCTTGGGAGGATGTGTTTGGCGCTGTGTTTACATAGTCGAGGGCTGAGCTGGGCTGGCCTGGGCTGGGCTGGGCTGGACTGGGCTGGGCTGGGCTGGGCTGGACTAGACTGGCCTGGCCTGGGCACAGGCTGGCCTGGGCTGGGCTGGCCTGGAGCTGAGCTGGGCTGGCCTGGGCTGGGCTGGGCTGGGCTGGGCTGGGCTGGGCTGGGCTGGACTAGACTGGCCTGGGCTGGGCTGGCCTGGCCTGGGCTGGGCTGGACTGGACTGGCCTGGCCTGGACTGGGTAACATTAGAGAGGGTAGTACCGTTAACCTGGATGGATGGTGGAGGTGTGTCTGACCCAGCGGCAGCCTGAAAGAGAATCGGAGTCTTAAGTGCGGTACATACACCTCAAGAGTGAAGTTTGCATACACATCTGAGTTAATGTTCTGGAGCTGCTGTAGGTCTGGTTCAGTGTGAGCGACGAGGGTGAGGTTATTGTCTTCATGGTGGAGTTGAGTGATGGAAGCGGCCGCCACCTTGTCCCCAACACACACACACTGGGACTAATACTTTACAGTCATCCCCGTAGAGTGTTTTCATTTAATAAGCAAAAGATAACGACATCATTTAGAGTTCTTGAATCCTTTCTCGTTGATTAAATTACTCCGCTATGATTGTGTCTCCTTCCTTATGGTGGACGTCTGTGTTGGCTCGCCTCCTGTTCTTACTCCAGGGTTTTGTTAATGAATTTACATATATATAATTTTTCTCCTGACTGTTTGATTGTTTTTTCTTCTTCTTCCTCCTTCCACACGTCTACTATAGTGTTGTTCCCGTCTGTCCGCCCGTCCGTCTGCCCGTCCGTCCGTCCGTCCGTCCGCCAGTCCGTCCCGGGTTTCGGTAACGTGGGCGGGCTGTCCTTTTTTCTTCAAATTTTCAGCTTAATGAACTAAACACATAAAAAAAAACACTACATTTTTATTATTTTGATTTATTGACAAATTTACATCAGCATACGTGATCAAAGTGCTAATGATTTAACTATATAATATTACGTTTGAAATCAGTACTGAAGTAAGAGCTTTTCCTGGTAACTTCTACACACATTCATTATACTTGTAAATTGCTTCATGTTTTACTAAATACAGAGAAAAACTATGAAATATATATCCGGTTATAATATTTACCCCAGACTGGTCTTGTGTGGTGATGGAAAACAGGAAAACTTCTTTATTTACATTGAATACGTGAAACGAGTCTACCCCTCTTGAACATCGAGATACTGACACTGCTAGCCTCTGAGCCTTAGATGATATCCTATTTCATCTGATATTTTGGTTTTAGACAGTGATAAAATATTTGAATATATCTCCTAAAATAGCTACAATACCTAGATTAACCTATTGATAACTTGATAATGAGGGATTTGAGCTGTAAGAGATTAATTGTTGTGGTTAGAAGGAGTTAATGTAGTATAACAGTGTTGTTAAACAGGCATAAATAGGTTTCGTGTTATAATCAGTAAGGCGGTAAATCTATTTATGGTAATGAAATTGGGAGGAATTATACCCCAGGTGATTGATATGATAACATGGTATAAATTCACACACATTTATACATATACACAAATTTATATCATTTTATACCATCCATACAGATATACATGCATACAGTTACCCATACGCACATACGCACATATATAATCACTCATACTGTACATACGCACACATGCAGTCACTCATACATACACAAACACACATACACCCACTCATATATTCTCAGACATACACAGTCATCCATATATACACACACACACACATACGCCCACTCATATATTCTCAGACATACACAGTCATCCATATATATACACACACACACATACACTCACTCATACATTCACACATATACAGTCATTCATACACACACACACACCGAGGGGGAAAAAAACCCATCACATCACGGAAGGTAAATTTCTCATTACATTGTGTGAGATTTACAACCTTGGCTGCGGCACCTCATTCATCAAGCCATAAATCCAGCTCCCTCTCTCTCCCCCATGAAGTGCCTCCTACCCCATGAAGTGCCTCCTACCCCATGAAGTGCCTCCTACCCCATGAAGTGCCATACGAACCAAGACCAGTTTATTTCTATGGGGATTTTTGCACAGTGTTGATTCAGGCATTGTAGTGTTGTGTTTCAGGTGGCCGAATGATACTGTGACACCACCGCTCTGTCTTGATTGTCATACGTGCCAGTCACAATCATTCTCTACGTGACTGTCATACGTGTCAGTCACCACTACAGGTATCCTCTGCGTGATTGTCATACGTGCCAGTCACCTATTATCCTCTATGTGACTATCATACGTGCTAGCCATTAAACCATCATGCTTCAAGTCTTCCTGTGAACTATAAGACTTGTGGCAGGTCAAAGAATATTAGTTACATAAATGGACTGAATTATATGAAGTTATATAGATTATTTGGAATTTACTAAGTATTTTCGATGGTTAGTGTATATATAAAAATCCGCTAAGTACAAAATTATATAAAACCAAAAATGTATATATATATAAATCACAAGTTTTATAAATATCTTGTATATTTTTGTCTTTCTACAAAAGATAAACCTAAAATGTTTTAATTAAGGTTTACGAGACTATAACTCACCTTAAGTCTACCTGACTTGTAATATAAACCAAACAGATATAATTTAGGCCCAAATAACAACAGAAGCTGCCTTAAACCTAACTTGACCTAACCTAACCTCATCCCTCCAAATAGCATTACATTGGTTAATTTTTAAGCGAAATAAACTATGGTGGACATTCTTCCGTAATCCAAAATATCTCTTAGCTGTTGGTTATCATAGCGACTTTATTAGAATAAATCGAATATAAAGTTTACTTAATACAAAACCTTCTATTTAAATACACAGACATACAATATCAAAGATAAATCAAGAGAACGTAAGATAATAACACCGCAGACAACAGATCCCAGAGCAGTAGAAACGTAACAAAAACTATAGACGACAGAATCCATCCTTGACAGCAGTATAAACGACAGAAACTAACGAGCGCTCGAGAAAGAGATCCACGTATCTATCCCTCACCCTCCCGTGACGATTCCTCCAGTCTGAGGGAGAGACAGACAGACAGACAGACAGAGAAAGATACTGCCTAGCCGTTCATCACAAAGGGGGTTTATGGGAATTTACCTTGGGTTTACGACGAACTAGCGAGGCGACAGAGAGGTTGTATATCACTGATGGTTGTCGGGCTAACGAAGCTCTTGCCACAGTGACACAAATTTCATTACGCATTAATTATATAGTGTCCGTATCTGATGACGTGTGTGTGTGTGTGTTGTTGTTTTTATAATCGATGTTTCTTTGTTTTTTCCCTGTGGTCGATTATATTTTGTTTTATTCTGTCGTCTATATTACTAAGTGGAGTTTTTGTGTCATCTATAGTTAGTAGCCCTGTCAATTCTACCCTCTATCCCACCTCAACCTAATCCTATCCATATTTAACCCAGAGCCCAACACTATTCACCCCGGGGAGTCACTTTCCTCCCGTTGGTGATGGCGGGAAGAAGAGGGCGGAAGGAGAGGGGGAGGAGGGGAGCAGACGGGGAGAAGAGAGGGAGGAGGGGGTGAGGACAGGAGGCTCATACACTCAGAGGAAAAACACATTAACCTCCCAACAAACCTCTCAAAGGGTGTTTCTGTTTGCCCTGCATACTGATCCTCCTCGCCAAAATGGGGCAGGGACGGACTCCCCCCTTCCTCCCCTCCGTCCCCTTCCCCTTCTCTTCTTCCTCCCCTTCCCCGTCCAGCCTCCATATCTCTCTTCCTTGGTGCCCCCCCCTCTCTCTCCTCTCTCTCTCTCTCTCTCTCTCTCTCTCTCTAACCACCCCCCCTCACTTTCCTTACAGCAAGTCACGGGATTTAATAGGAGGTGGTAAGGGAGTGTATTGAAGCGGGAGGAGGAGGAAGAAGGGAAGGTCAACCAACCATTTTGCTGACAAGTTGTTTTCAAAAGGAAGGATGATTCTTTGGTGGTGTTGTGGGTGTGTTATGGTGGTGTGGTGTTGTGGGTGTGTTATAGTAGTGTGGTGTGGTTGATGTGGTGGTGTGGTCCTGGTGGTGTGGTGGTGTGGCAGAAGGGTCCGAGTGTCTATCTCCCACTATTCAGTTCACTGGGTTGATTTCCACTCTCTAGAATACGATGTCGATGGTAATGGTGACAATGGTGATGGTGACAATGGTAATGGTCATATTAGCTGTGATGGTGACGAGTGAATGTCCTCCCGCGCTGGTAAGAAGATTCTAATTTCATTCCACCCAAGATCCTGTAGCTTCAAGATTCGATTACTTAATGATTCGGTCTCCTCGAGGATTCATGGTACCTAATGATTCCTTGATATCGAGGTTCAGTTATTTTCCCTTTGAATCCGTCATTGCAAGATTCAGTGATCAACGTCTCAGGTGTTGGGTGTTATATTTAGCAGTGAAGACGGGTCTGGGAGGAGAGCCCTGATGACGGTAGGTACCAGAGGAGGAAAGAGAGGAAGAGGAGGAGAAGAAGAGGGAGAAAAGGAGGAAGACGGTACGCTATGAATGGTCCTCCAACCGTGTATTGGAAGAGGATGAGGAGCAGGAAGAGGAGGAAGAAGAGGAGAAAGGAGAAGAGGAAGAGAGGAAGACGGTCGTTATGAATGATGATCCAAACGTGTACAAGAGACTGAACAGCTTACCAGAGTGTCTGTGTTGAGATAAAGGATATTGTTAACTTATTCAGGGGGACATTAACCATTACTCTTATCGTAACGCAATGAAGGAAGAGACAAGGAAGGGAAGGTAAAGAGGAGATGGTGAAGGGAAGATAAGGAGGAGAGGGTGAAGGGAAGATAAAGAGGAGATGGTGAAGGGAAGATAAGGAGGAGATGGTGAAGGGAAGATAAAGAGGAGATGGTGAAGGGAAGGTAAAGAGGAGATGGTGAAGGGAAGATAAAGAGGAGATGGTGAAGGGAAGATAAGGAGGAGATGGTGAAGGGAAGATAAGGAGGAGTAAAGGATAGAGCGAGATAAAGAATAAAATGTATGTGACTTAAAGATCGAATACAGGAAAGAAGTGTGTCTGTCTGTCTGTCTGTCTGTCTATCTGTCTTTCTTTGTATGTGTCAGTGTCTGTATGTCTGTCTGTCTGTCTGTCTGTCTGTCTGTCCAGTACTCCATGACTCGTAAAGACTTGAATGGAACGAACGAAGACAAAATAAATATATTTGAGATATTTTTAACGAGTTGAGTTGAACTTGTGCGTTGGGTGCAGGTGGCGGATGGACTGAGTGTGGCTGATTAACGACACCCAAATTTTTCGCCGCCACATTCAGGCTCCTCAAGAAACAATTTTCCTCTTATTTTCCCCAAGACCGAGAAGGGAAAAAAACCCGGAGAGAAATTGTTTGTGTGTGAGGGAGGGAGGAAGGGGGGAGGGTGGGGAGGGTAAGAGGAGGACGGTTCCTGTGTAAGTCACTCTTGTCATTACAGGGTGTGGGTGTGTGTGTGTGTGTGTGTGTGTGTGTGTGTGTGTGTGTGTGTGTGTGTGTGTGTGTGTGTGTGTGTGTGTGTGTTCTGAGACCCCAAGGCAGCAATCATGACCCTATTGTCACCTCTCTCTCTCTCTCTCTCTCTTACTCTCTCTCTTCTCTCTGATTTTTGCCTGATCATCCGTATAGATTACTACCTGTCTTTAACAAATAGCCACACCTTCGCTACTACTACTACTACTATACTGCTATTACTACTACTACTTGTCGGAACTTTGAAAAATCTCAAAAGTGGAAAAAAACACTATGGTTACCTCCATTGAACAGGTATGTGTGTGTGTGTGTGTGTGTGTGTGTGTGTGTGTGTGTGTGTGTGTGTGTGTGTGTGTGTGTGTGTGTGTGTGTGTGTGTGTGTCCCAGGTGTTACAGATGTCATGAACGGGGATCACCTCTACTCGTGTGTAATAGGAATCTGTACAATACCCACTGGTAAAACACAAACACACACACACACACACACACACTGTACACCCCCAAAAACGAAAAAAAAAACTAAAAAAACTACATGAAACAAAGTATACTCAAACACATTCGATTTATTTATTTATTCATTTAATTTCGTTCAGGTAATACATTTTTAGTTCACTTTCCAAAATGAATAAAACTGAGTGAAATTAATTAAAAAAAAAAGATTCCCTGCGTTGAGAAAAAAACCACATTACACGCATGAAAAAACCAAACATTATCTGCATATATTAGTTAATTGTTGAGGCTAGAAACTATTGCAAAAATATAAATTAGTTCAGGGATGATGATGACACGGCATACTGGTTAACAGGTGAGCTCAGGTGTGACGTGGGGGGATATAGTGCTATGCCTCACCGGGAGATGTATGTCCAAATAACATGATTACTGCATCTAAGGCGTTGGATAAGATGGAGACAAGTGACAGAATATAAAACAAAAAAACACTTTAAAACGACACACACACACACACACACACACACACACACACACACACACACACACACATCTCAGGTGACTTATATCCTTCTTGGCCGGAGCGTCTCATTAACTACTGTACCTGTTAATACTCACATAAAGTTCGGAAGTTGGTAGTGTAGTGATGCATTATAACACACACACACACACACACACGGTATATCACCCAACACAACCAAGCAGCAGTACAGTCATAACACATCTGCATATGAAAGAACTCATCCTAAAAACATTTATTTGATGTGAACTCAAGACGGTGGCCCAGCAGTGTCACGGTCCACCAGAGACGTAAACACAGAGGCCCGGCAGTGTCACGGTCCACCAGAGACGTAAACACAGAGGCCCAGTTATTGTGGATTTAGAAAAAGGTTTTGTATTACGGAAAATTAAACCAGTGGAACCAAGTACCTCACACAACACAGGTGAGTTACCAAGAGTTCTCAAGTTGTCATTTTTTTTTTCACTTTTTTAACTTGAATGTTAATGTTAATCTCATAAGCTGATCAACTGTCAAACCGGTGATCAGTTGTTTTACCGGTGAATGATCAGCTGTCATTCTCGTAGGCCAGGCGGTACGCGAGCTCAGATCTCATCATCCTGTAATTATGTGATAATCTGCGTTCATCTATCATAACACCGGCGTTACCTAATATATGTCAACATTAAAATAAATATTCTCTCTCTCTCTTAGCTTATCAGTTAATTTTGTATTTTCATTATTTGTTTAAGATAATTAACCTGTGTTGGAGTAATTACTGCTTGATCTGTTAATAAAACTTTCTTACGTGTGAGACAAAACTAACTTATTATACCTACCACATAGTTAGTAATACCAGGCAACACAGATATGATGCGTGAAACAAGTTAAAAATTGTTCCGTGAGCGAGTGTAGCCAGGCAAGAGTTTAATGACCCGTATTAGTGTGTGGGAGAGAAACTCACTACAGTTATGATGTGGTAACACTGACACACTGCAGTATTATCTCTTGTGGCAACACTTACCTCGGCTATTAATGTTCTTGGTTTTTTTTTTACGATTTTTTCTATTATACTGAAGATAAATTACCTTTTATGTAGCGTTATCTTTCTTGGTGGGATAGGAAACGTTGTCTCTGTAGGGTTTAGGTGAATCTACAGAGTATGCCTGAGTGAACCATAGATTACATGACCATCCTCGCCAGTCAGGCCTCTGGTGCTGCTATTGTAATGTGTTTCATTAGGTGATTTATTCAATGTAACACACACACACACACACACACACACACACACACACACACACACATATATATATATATATATATATATACACAAAAAACATTAATTGCCCTTGACACCTTCACCACGCACCTGACATTATTTCATAAGACTTTCAAATTAATTAACTGACAAAAATATACATTATATAATTAACTTGTCCATCATGTGGGAGATGATGAATGTGTTGTGGCCAGAGGAGGGACACCAACACTACCAGAGGGGGGGACACCAACACTACCAGAGGAGTGGACAACACTACCAGAGGGGTGGACACCAACACTACCAGAGGGTGGACACCAACACTACCTGAGGGATGGACACCAACACTACCTGAGGGGTGGACACCAACACTACCAGAGGAGTGACACCAACACTACCAGAGGGTGGACACCAACACTACCAGAGGGGTGGACACCAACACTACCTGAGGGGATGGACACCAACACTACCGGAGGGGTGGACACCAACACTACCTCAGGTGGACACCAACACTACCTCAGGGGTGGACACCAACACTACCTCAGGGTGGACACCAACACTACCAGGGGTGGACACCAACACTACCTGAGGGATGGACACCAACACTACCTGAGGGATGGACGCAAACACTACCTGAGGATGGACACCAACACTGCCTCAGGGTGGACACCAACACTACCTGAGGTGGACACCAACACTACCTGAGGGGTGGACACCAACACTACCTGAGGGATGGACACCAACACTACCTGAGGGATGGACACCAACACCACCTCAGGTGGACACCAACACTACCTCCAGGGTGGACACCAACACTACCTCAGGGGTGGACACCAACACTACCAGAGGAGTGGACACCAACACTACCAGAGGGGTGGACACCAACACTACCAGAGGGGTGGACACCAACACTACCTGAGGGATGGACACCAACACTACCTGAGGGGTGGACACCAACACTACCAGAGGAGTGGACACCAACACTACCAGAGGGGTGGGCACCAACACTACCAGAGGGGTGGACACCAACACTACCTGAGGGATGGACACCAACACTACCGGAGGGGTGGACACCAACACTCAGGGGTGACACCAACACTACCTCAGGGTGGACACCAACACTACCTCAGGGGTGGACACCAACACTACCTCAGGGGTGGACACCAACACTACCTGAGGGATGGACACCCAACACTACCTGAGGGATGGACGCCAACACTACCTGAGGGATGGACACCAACACTGCCTCAGGGTGGACACCAACACTACCTGGAGGGTGGACACCAACACTACCTGAGGATGGACACCAACACTACCTGAGGGATGGACACCAACACTACCTCAGGGGTGACACCAACACTACCTCAGGGGTGGACACCAACACTACCTCAGGGGTGACACCAACACTACCAGAGGGTGGACACCAACACTACCTGAGGGGTGGACACCAACACTACCAGAGGGTGGACACCAACACCACTCTCAGGGGTGGACACCAACACTACCTGAGGGGTGGACACCAACACTACCTCAGGGGTGGACACCAACACTACCTGAGGGGTGGACACCAACACTACCAGAGGGGTGGACACCAACACTACCTCAGGGGTGGACACCATCAGAGAATATGTAATAAAATATAACTTAAATGTTGTTAAATATTGGAGACGCTGAAGAGGTTATTTTGTTCCCTGTGTGAGAATTCTTCCCGCGTGTTTACCAGCAGCTCTGAAAAACCGATACAGAATTTAAACTGAGCCGTGTCTGTATGAGGCCCCCCACACATACATATACATATATATACATATATTGGGGCTGGCGGGCTGCACTGCTGACACCGATATTTTACACACCCACACACACACACACACACACACACACACCCACACACACACACACACACACACACGTCAGCTGGAGTTTCTGGACACAACTTATTATCAGTGGTTCGCCCCCGCCTTAGTTTTGTGCCCGCGTGTTAAAAGTAAATGAACATGTCACCTTTTTTCCCCCTCTCTGCCTGTCTCTCTCTTCTGTCTCTCTCTCTCTTCTGTCTCTCTCTCTGAAGCTTGTTGTTACCTTTCTCTGTCTTTCTCATAATTTCTACTATTTTTTTATTATTATTTCATTATTGTCTTTTTTATTTTTCTTTGGGTTTTGATATTTTTTTTATTTGTATTGTTTTTTATATTTATTTTTGTCATTTTAATACCTTGTTTTATTTTTAGATGATAATAATTTTAATAGTAATAATAATAACAATAACAACAATAATAACAATAACAACAACAATAATAACAATAACAACAATAAAAACAACAACAACATTAACGATAACAAAATTACAACAACAACAACAATAACGATAACAAAATAACAATAACAATAACATCATACACTCACCAGCTCCTAACAAACAGAGTATTTCATATGATTAACATCAGTCCAGCAGCTACTGTACCGGAACACTAACCTGCCAAACCCGGAAAGTTACGTCGAAATAATCAAATTAGGTTAAAATACAATTAAGTTAAGCATTTCAGTTCGTATATTTTGCTCGCTTGGTGAAAAATATAGAAATTTCGTCCCAACACGTACTTGTGCATGTCCCAACACGTAATGTACATGTCTGTCTGTCTGTCTGTCTGTCCTGGTGAATGGTGAGGACATCTGTCAGCAACAGATTCATAATAACAACAAACACAGAATCTCTTGTGAGCCTCGTCACTTCTCGGCGGCAGCAACATAACGCTATACAACAGGTTCTTCTTAATGGCGTCGCATGATGATACAGCGACAATTTTGTACTTCCTTGTTTAATTGATAACAGAGGCGAGGGAAGGGAAGCGACATGGAACAGGAGGAAGAGGAGGATGGTAGGATGGGGAGGATGATTGGATGGAGGAAGAGGGTGGTAGGAAGGAGGAAAGGGAAGTGGGAGAATTATTGGGGTGGGTGAAGGGTAAGAGTGAAAGGGAGGGAGAAATGGAAAAGAGGAATGGACGGGGGAAGAGGAGAGCAATGGCTTAGGGTGTACTGTTGGAGTATACTTGTATCACTACCTATCACTGTATTCTCTGTATACTTACACTTACTTTTATACAGTATACAGGTTTGTACAAATTAGGATTTTCATTGTATAAATACATAAATACATAATAACTCGAGACTGTAAGGAAACTACAGAAATTAAAGTAGTATTTTTACCTGTGTTTACCTGTGTCTCCTCCTCCAGCAGGAAGACCCGACGAAGGCACAGGGTCTACGTCCTCAGTCCTTGGGTTCAGATTGACACAGTTCTCCTTCGTTATTTTCAACAGAGATCAAACTCGCTTATTTTCTTGGTGTTATTCGTTTAAACTAATGTTCAGTCGAGTGATGATAGCAGGAGTTTACTGACAAAATATATTATTATAACTATATTTCTCAATGTATGTTAATCGTTGTCATTATTGTTCTTTGATACAGTGTGAGGTTTTGTAATTCATGTTTGAGCAGACGTGACGGCATCCAAGGAAGGTGTTGGCTCCTTGTAGGTCTTGTTCAGTCGAGTCAATTTGATCTGTATTTTTGTCACATCATAAAGTGGGTATACATACATACATACATACATACATACATATATTCTAATGGTTGCCACTCGTGTAACGAGGATGGCCGGCCCAAGGACCACCTAGGCGTGAATTTGTTTAAGGTGTAGAAGCTGTCGCCAACACAACAACTACAGCCTGAGTTAACGAGCTGCACGACCCAGTGCCAAGGAGTAGTCCGAGAAGACCGGACAACTCGCCAACTGCACTGGCTAACCATTACCCCGGAACAAGATCCGCAATTTGATTAACATCCAGGTCCCCAATTGTTGCTAGGTAGACAGAGGCAAATGGCGTAAAGAAACTTGCCCATAGTTTCACCCTGCCCGGGGATCGAACCCGGGTCCACTCGCTTGGGGGCGAGAATGTTGACCATTACACCACAGGCCAGCCCTAGGGCCGTGCACAAGGTACATGGTAACAACCCTCCCCACCCTACACCAACAACACACACTATCCATACACCGGACAGTGTTGCCAATCCATACCAACAGCTTGTTATGCAGTACTGTACCACACCCTTCACAAACTCCCTGTGGAAGTATTATTGACTGTAGTAAAATATTGGTATTAATACTTGAGAGCCTCCCTGCCCCTGTACATGATATAGTAGCCATTGTGAAGGGGACAGTGGCATCCTCACTAGTGTTTATCTTTTAGGTTTTTTAGTATTTTTTCTACTATTTTTTGAGGAATATTATGAGGATTACTCTAAGATTATCATGAGTTATCAGGAATAATTATGGACGTTCTTAAGAGTTTTGGTAAGTATTGGTATTTTTGGGAATTTCAATATGAGGATTAGGTGTGAGTTATTGGGAATATCGGGAATAGTGAAGAATATTTTGATATTTAAGGAATTATTCGTCAGTAATATTCAGAAAGTTTCAGGAATACCGAGGAATATTTAACTCTTTTCAAGACTTCAGGACTTTATCAACAGTCAAAGAAATATTCAGGTTTTTCCGGTTATTTCGAGCGGTGAATAATATTCGAATTTCAGAATTAAAAAAAAAACATTAAATTTCACTACTATTTAACTATATTTAGAAACAAATAGATTATCTTTCATAGCTTTTTGACATTGAAAATTTAAGGGAGTCTTTAAGACATATTGGAATTCTTCAGATATTTCAGTAATGAAGGCTAGGAATTCATAGATTATAGAAAATTCCTGGAAAAAAAATTAGGTAAAATTTGATTTTGTTTAATCATTTTGGAATTTTTAGAAAACTGAGAAATTTTCAGAAATAATCCGGAAATTTCAGACTTTTTCAGGGGGTCTCTTGGGCTATTTCAGAACTATTTCAGAATATTGGAGTATTTTTAATAGCTTAAAAAATTCTTTGGAAAATTATAAAAGTTTTAGTAATTTCATGTTTTTTTTTGTTTTTTTTTTAGGAATTTTGGAGTATTGAGACACGATGACGAAGCTTGAAGAAGAGGAAGTAAAACAGCTTAGAGCTTCTTGGTAAGCTTTATTCTGAGGTTTGTACAAAATACATAATCTAACCAACTGTGTCACTCTCCCCTCTGCTGCTGTAACACTCCGCTGTGCTGCTGTACATAACACTGTGCTGTTCTACATAATACTGTGTTACACCTCTATTGCTCTACATAGCACCTTGTCGCTATACACAGTGTGGCAGAGCTCGTACACAGCACACTGAAGGATGTCGCTTTATACCTTACTGTAGCTGTGTCTCGCTTCACTGTACTCTGTTACCATCACACAGCACCATGTTACCATCACACAGCACCATGTTACCATCACACAGCACAGAAGAGCGTCAAGGAACAGTAGCCACAGGACATCACAGCACTCTTTGTGTGTCGAGTGCTGAAGCCTCAATCCCTACCATGGATCTGTCACACGGTAGAAATATATTAATATCATGGTAGTTATGTTACACTCTCTACCATGGCTTAAAATGACATGGTATTTACACATTTTACTTCCTACCATGTTTCTGGTTCATATAATCACACCATAGTATAATCCCAACCATGATACATGATATCCTCTACCATGATAAAGATATGGTAACCCCAGCCATGGTTCTGGTATAACAATATTGCAGCTTTTACCATGGTACTTATGACAGGTTATAACCATTTTATAAGCCTACCATTACACTAGTTGCCTGGTAGAAATATGATACATTCCCTACCATAGTTTAATCACATGGTATTTCTGATGTAAATTTACTTTGATAGTGGAGAGAGATTAATATTTTGGCCATGATCGAAGTACTTATCATGGTAGAAATATACAATAATGCCAAACCATAGCTCTAGTTACATGGTAGAAATATATTATATCTTTAATCATGGTAGAGATATATAACAACATATACCATGACTCTTAATCTGATGGTAGAAATATATTACAGTCTATTCCATGGTAGAAACATACTATTTGCCATGGTAGAAATATGTTATAATTCCTACCATGAAATACGTAAGGTGTCATACTTCCCTACCATATCTCATACAGCCTGATGGGACCATGGTACCATAATACATTCTCTACCATAACTCCCACAGTCTCTTACCACCTACGATCATACACGTCTTGAAATGGAAGTATTGAATACATGGAGTATATACGTTGTATACACGGGAGATGTATCACCGAGTGTCCAAAGTTACGTGTCTGATCTTACAGGTATATCCAAAACATACATACATACATACAAACACGCACATACACATTCATACACACACACAACTTTGTATCATCACTTAAGCTCTAGAAAAATCATATTGTTTTTATGTTCTGTTTTCCCCGTGTGTGTGTGTGTGTGTGTGTGTGTGTGTGTGTGTGTGTGTGTGTGTGTGTGTGTGTTTTAATTTCTTTGACGTTTGATCATTTCAGCACTGGTATAAAAAAACACCATTATTACATTCGGTTCTGTATAGTGTGTGTGTGTGTGTGTGTGTGTGTGTGTGTGTGTGTGTGTGTGTGTGTGTGTGTGTGTGTGTGTGTGTGTTAACACTTGCCGATTTAACACACTTTTTTTACTATTGATATCAGAAAAAATCGGTTTATTATTAATCTTCTCTCCGGATTTTTCATCGTTTGTCATATAATATCAAATATTTCCGGACAGTTTTGTGATGGTCATTAAGGGTCACACTTCAGAGGATTTACTATGTGTTTATGACCTTTATAACCTCTATTGTGTTGAATGTCGTAGCATCATAGCTGAACATAACTCTGTCCTTATTCTCATATTGAAGGGAATTTGTCGAAAGCCTCATCGGGGTATTTAAGAATTCACAAAAATCTGTATAGGCCTAATTCAATGCATATTTGAGATCACCTGAAGATTTGTCCCTCCCAGATTATTTCACCTATTAATTAAACACACAAACTCTACCTGGGGGGAGAGGGTTAGGTTAGGTTAGGTTAGCGCTTACATGTTTAATCATCAGATGAAATAATCAGACTAGTTAAGAAGTTACAACACTTTTTCCACGAGGCTGCGAGGTGACCCTGGTTACAGCGGCTTCAGAGCCCAATACAAAGGTCATTTTCCAGACTGATACGCGCAGCCGCCAGTAATTCCCACCGCCCCAGTCATCACATCAAAGCGATATATAATTTTACCTTCGTGAGAATTAATACAGGTGTGTCAAAATATACCTGGAGATTTATTAGTTTTTTGTTGCTCCCTTCACTACACCTGCAATATATCCAGTGACGCTTAAAGTAGGTGGAAAAGTCAGGTGACGTCATAGGGTATTAAGGTTCTGTAATGTAGGTCAGTTTAGGTCACAGTCTTTCAGTAAATACCCAGTTAGCGGATGAAAGTCAATCAGTATACCCAGTTAATATTATACCAGTCATTGATGATTACAGTCTATCTTAGGTCATAGATAATTGGAGTATAGATCAGTCAATCAGTCAGTCAGTCAGGGGGAAGTGGAGGTAGTTACAGTCATCAAAGGTCACATCCCTCCAGCAGTGACCATCAACCAAGGAAGGTCACATCCCATAGGTCATCAGCGTCAGGTCACACGAAGAGAACGACCATTGGCTGAGAGTTATGGGTCACTCTCAGCACTCTTGTCGCTGTGCCATGTAAAACCAGATGATTTTTATAACTCTTTTTGTCATTCTCTTTGTTATATCTTTATTGTTTATCATCATCACTTTAAATATTTACACGTATGGATCATATAAGAGTTGCTGTACTTAACTGTATTTTGTATTTCAGATGGATACATAGAGATGCCCTACTAAAGGTGTTGTATTTTTCTGTGTATTGTGTGAAGGTAGTTACTTGAACCGTGTGATTGTTGTTGTTTGATGTTTAGTCTCGCTGCGGGAAGGGAATGGAGGGAGAGAGGAAAGGAGGGGGTGGAAGGGAATGGTAAAAGGGAGGGGTGGAAGGGAATGGAGGGAGAGGGAGGGATTGGGTCGAGATAGGTAAGACAATTCAGAGAGAATGAACTCATTAACTTGTGTTTCTCTTCAGTTACAAAAAAAAATGCTCTACTTATATTCCTGTGAGGAGAGCCATTGGGCGGCGTCTCTTTCTCTCTTATTTCTCTCTCGATATGCAATAAAAAGAAGAGAAATTGAAAGAAAATTAAAAAAAAATATACAGTCAAGTCATCTGTTGGCGAGTCATTCGTGTTCATATTATTGTTTCACGTGAACCAAATAACCATTTTCAGCTCCTTCATTCTTCTGTCTTATTTTATCTCTCTTGTCTCGTTCTTTCTCTACCATCGTGTGTGTGTGTGTGTGTGTGTGTGTGTGTGTGTGTGTGTGTGTGTGTGTGTGTGTTACTCCCATCACCACCTCTTCCTTCCCACCCCTTCCTTCCCATCCCTCCTACACCACCCTCTTCTCTATCAGTTTTAGTTCTCCGCCACCTTAACATCTCCACCACTCAATCATAGCCTCTCTCTACACCAGCCTTAAATCCCCTTCACCCCATTATCACCACCCTATCATCACCACCCCATTATCACCGCCCCATCATCGCCACCCCATCATTGCCACCCCATCATCACCACCCCATCATCACCACCCCTTATCTTACCCATATCCACCACCCCATCATCCTTACATCATCACCACCCCATGTCATCAACCTCTAAACCCACACCACTACAGCGCCTACACCTCCAACACTCCATCACTCCTCAGACCTCCAAAAAACTCCACTCTACTCCTACACCTGCAACACTATACCTTGGAGGCGTCCCAACAACACGTAACGACAGGTTCCTAACACTCGGCTGAGGAGCGCCTTGTAAACTGACCCTGATTCTGATAACGGAGGGAGGAACACCCTAGTAAGTTATGGTAGTGGGAAGGGGAGTGAGAGGGATGGAAGAGGGCAGGAAGGGAGAGAGAGAGAGATGGAAAACGGCAGGAAGGAAAAGAATAGTGATGAGAGAGAGTAACCATCCCTTGTTATCAGTCACTCACCATCAGTCACTCACCATCAGTCACTATCAGTCACTCATCATCAAAGTGTCACCATCACACTACCATCATTACACTACCACCTTCAGATTGCGACCAGCACACTATCACCATCAGACTCACTATCAGACTGTCACCATCAGACTGCCACCATCAGACTCACTATCAGACTGTCACCATCAGACTGCCACCGTCAGATTATCACCATCAGACTATCACTATAAACCGTTCATCATCACACTACCACCATCAGACTCACTATCAGACTGTTACCAGCAGACTGCCACCTTCAGACTGTCATTATCAGAATAACTACATCAGATTATTACCATAATGCTACCACCATCACACTGTCACCATCAGAATACCACTATAAGAATATCACCATCACACTATCATCATTATAATGCCACCATCCTACTATCGCCATCAGGCTGCCACCATCAGACTGCCACCATCAGACTACCACCATCAGACTGTCACCATCAGACTACCACCATCAGACTGTCACCATCAGACTGTCACCATCAGACTACCACCATCAGACTACCACCATCAGACTGTCACCACCAGACTGTCACCATCAGACTGTCACCATCAGACTGCCACCATCAGACTGTCACCATCAGACTGTCACCATCAGACTACCACCATCACTATCAAATGGATGTAAAAAATGAGAGAAATATCCTTACTTTTATCATTATACAGGAAGACTGTTTTGAGGGTAAGTGACCACGTGATCTGAGACACACTCACATGAGACACTTAATACACTCACTAGCGACGATAAAAAAAATAAACAATAAATTCCTAATATTGCAGAGATGATGAAGATAGCAACATGTGCAACACCTGACAACACCCGTTATATATACGTATTGCACATAGTTGATATACTCGTGTTGGTTTATTTTCTGATCCAAATTTTCAGCTAGATTGATTGACCCCTTGAAAGAGAGAAGATCTTACCACCATCCAGTCATTGTTCTTGAAGCGTTTGGTCAGATGGCTTCCAGTTACCCAGTACTTGAAGAGATTTTGATCACTGATTGGTGGTATTTATTGTATTTTATTAAAGCACCAAGTCTAAAGTTCTTCTGTGTGAGCGTATTGAATATCTCGAGTGTGTGGCTCGTGAGTGTGAGGGTGTTTTGTGTTTCTTTGTTTCTTTTCTGTACACCCTGTTGTTGTTGTGTGTGTGTGTGTGTGTGTGTGTGTGTGTGTGTGTGTGTGTGTGTGTGTGTGTGTGTGTGTGTGTGTGTGTGTGTGTGTGTGTGTGTGTGTGCGTGTGTGTGTGTGTGTGTGTGTGTGTGTGTGTGTGTGTGTGTGTGTGTGTGTGAGATTTAGTTATATTTCTCTATTACTAAACCAAACTTGAGGAATTTCTCCATTTCGGATTACATTATTTTTGTGTATGTGGGTCAGATTTAATCGTATTTTCTTCATAACTCAATTAAACTTGTGCATTTAGTGGTCGACTGTTTCTGTTAAAGGACAAAGCTTAATCCCAAGGTCTATACACCCATGTTAGTTTTAATCTCAAGTTGTGTTAAACCAGCTTACATTAATCCTAGTTTTGTGTCGCTAAACCAAGAGTATTGTAATGTATAAACTTATCTTAGAGAGTCGAAATTATTTAGTGTTTCTGACGGAGACATAGTTCTCCATAGCACTGAGAGATATTTACAGGTTTTAGTGAAATGTTCTGATTATTTTCTTGTTATGGTCAGTAAGTAGTTCAGGGTTTTCTCATAGACAGTCAGGACGTAGAATGTACTGACCAGCTAAGTAAGTATACACACTATACAGCCAGTACGACTTGGTACGACTTGATTGACGTGAGTCGTGCGTCATCGTCCAATTTACATCTCTATGAAGTTGTAAATATTAATGTGTAAAATATGTTAAACTTAACTTGTCATCATCCACTCCTTATTAGTCATTAAGCTAATTAACGTTATCCTGTACGTCTAGTAATTTACAAGCCAGACACATACTATTTTATACAGATATATTGTGAAAATGAATATCAATTATCTCTTAGTATTAAATGTGATGGTGATAATAGTGATGATGATCGATGACGTCACACAGAGTTAGCGATTACATTAAGTACAAATAAATACGCTAATATGTGTATCTTATTTATATATATAGTATTTTTTTTTCACTTATAACCTAAAACCCTGAATTCACTCCATAGGCGATATTCTGTGCGGTATTTACATATAAGTTTACTATGGGATTATCTAGTGTTCCTCCACGACAGGTGAAGGATCTGCCCCCATAGTGTGTTTATATACACCACCAGCCTGTAAATACCATAACACCACCTGTCCATAATGTTTACACTACTATAAATTAGACAAAAAATTACTACACATGTGTTTTTTTTTGTGTTTTTTTTGGGATCATCGTCCACGTCAACTTTATTTTCGTCGTTTTCCTGATAGTTTGAACACCTCGTCTCACACACAAACGTTCATGTCATTGATATATATATACACATACATATGACCTTCATTAATTTACAATGGGTTCCTCTAATGGGTTTGTATAGCCATTAGAATATATTACGGTCTTATCATTTACTTGCAACAGGACGTCCCAAACGTTCATTCCATTAATTAATATATATACACACACACATAGCTTCCCTTAATTTACAATGGTACATCCAAAGGGTTAGGTAGAACCCTTAGACTCGACTACCATCGACCCTTTGCTTGTAATAAGGTCTCCTCCTCCTCCTCCTCCTCCTCCTCCTCCTCCTCCTCCTCCTCCTCCTCCTCCTCCTCTTCTCTCCTCCTCCTCCGTGGGCTCCTACAACACCAGCACCGTCAGGGAGAGGAGAGTTGCCACTACAAGAGGTGTTATTCCACTTCCCAGGCGACGGGCCGACCCATACAGCTTTTGTGAAGGAGCAGCTGTCTTGAACCCGGGAAGGGCCAGATACACCTCAGTTGGCCTGTTGAAGAGAGAGAGAAAACATTATAGAACTTACGCACACACACACACACACACATACACACACACACACACACACACACACACACACACATACATACATATTATTCCTTAAAAATCATTGACCATGTGAAGTGATTTTTGGGTAATTTAGTCACCCTATAGTTCAGCCTAACCTGACCTGACTGATGTAGGTCTTTTGGGGGCGTTCTAGGGAAGTACTGCATTTTAAGTGCGTCTTAGAGCAAGGAATAATCACTTCCTAGTCACCTTTGTGTTATGTGAAGTGAGTGACACATACCAGTATAATCAGAGAGGGAAAACATAAATTATTACTCACTTGTGGTAGTGTGGTTGTGTGGTGTGACTCACTTGTGGTAGTGTGGTGTGACTCACTTGTGGTAGTGTGGTAGTGTGGTGTGACTCACTTGTGGTAGTGTGGTAGTGTGGTGTGACTCACTTGTGGTAGTGTAGTAGTGTGGTAGGACTCACTTGTGGTAGTGTAGTAGTAGTGTGGTAGTGTGGTGTGACTCACTTGTGGTAGTGTGGTAGGACTCACTTGTGTTAGTGTAGTAGTGTGGTAGTGTGGTGTGACTCACTTGTGGTAGTGTGGTAGTGTGATAGTGTGGTGTGACTCACTTGTGGTAGTGTGGTAGGACTCACTTGTGTTAGTGTAGTAGTGTGGGAGTGTGGTGTGACTCACTTGTAGTAGTGTGTTAGGACTCACTTGTGGTAGGCGTCCTGGAGAGAGGCAGCACAGGAGAGGGTGGCCTGACCCCCGTGGATAAAGTGGTTCTCCCTCAACACCAGTTTTAGCTCCGACATCTGGGAGAGACTGTTCATCCCCGTCTCCATCCTCGTCCGCACCCCAGGAGACACCAGCCGGGAGTGTTGGGGTGAGATCTGTGGGGAGAAGGGGAGGTTAGTTGTGGGGAGGAGAGGAGGCTTGTTGTGGGAAGCTTTTGAGGAGGAGTTTAGTTGAGGTGGTAAGGAGGTTAGTTGTTGGGGGGCTGGTAGGAGGAGGAGGTTAGTTGTGGGGAGCTGGGTAGGAGGAGGGAGGATAGTTGAAGATGAATTGATAATAATTAAAGGCAAGAGAATGAAAAAATAGGTCAGTATCTAATAATTTCACTAAGAAGAGCAAATAATAGAAAAATGAAATATACTAGAAGTGAAAGTTTGGGGAAGAAAGTTGTAAGAGGATTGGCGGTTGGCGAGGCGGAGGTGAGTTGGCAGGTGGAGTGAGAAGTTTGGCAGGAGATGATGATGATGATGATGATGATGAAGAGTGAAAACATCAACAAAGAAGTGGGGGGGTATAGTCATGTTTTAGAACAATTATTTAAAAGTTATGATAATGTTCCCGGAAGATTTTTCAATTTAATTAAGAGGAGAATTTGATTGATGACTTGACATAATCCCCTTGAGTACGATCATCTAATCTTTTGAGTACTATGATTTAATCTCCTGAGTACGAAGAGTTAACCCCCTTTAAGACCCCTGACTTAATCCCTTGAGTATGATGACCCAATCTTTTGAGTCCAGTGGCTTAATCCCTTGAGTATGATGGCTTAGCCCCTTGGGTATAATGACAACCTCTTTAGTTCGATGACTTAACCCCTTACGATAACCTAACCTCTTGAGTACGATGACCTAACCTCTTGAATATGTTAACAATCCCTTGAGTACTACGTATTAACATTTTGAGTACAATAACTTAATCCATTGGACCCGATAACTTAACTCTAAAACGATGACCTATTGAGTACATTAACATTGTACTCAAGGGGTTAACGCATATTACTTAAGGGATTGTTAACATATATTAAGACATTACAAAATTATTCTTATAAAACAAAAACAACAAAAAAGTTTATTGGATTTTCTAATTATGTAAATAAAATGAAACAAAATAAAGGTTAGAGTTAAAAAAATTCTACAGTGCCCTACATGACTCGGGTATAGGTCGATAGGTATAGGTCGATAGGTATAGAAAGATAGTTATAGGAAGATAGTTATAGTAAGATAGTTATAGGTAGATAGGTAGATAAAAGAAATAGTCAAATAAAGGGAAAAAAAGACGAAGAAAAAACCCCGAAAATAATGCAACTGTGGGAAACCCGAGGCTTTACCGGGAAAGAGTTGGAAATTACTTTAGATAACTTTGTAAATTTATTTCAGAGACTCTCCCCTCTCCCCATCTCTTCCCCCCTCTCCCTCCCCCTCCCCCTCCGCTGTTGGTACTATTTTCATTACGGTCCGTGAGAGGTCAGCACCTGCCTCGCCTCACCCCGCTTCGCCTCGCCCCGCTTCGCCCCGCCCCGTCCCGATATACTGTATAAGGTAGAAGGAGTCCTATACTGCTATATGATATCCTATATACTGGGATATGAACCTTTTATGATATTGAAGAGGAGGTTTTGTGTGTGCTGGGATTTTTATTTTTATCTCTCTCTCTCTCTCTCTCTCTCTCTCTCTCTCTCTCTCTCTCTCTCTTTTGTCCAAGTGTTTCCTGATTGAACGTTTCCTCATCGTGTGGGATATTACCGCCTTAAAACACATTAATAAATTCTTACCTGTTTACCTTCCCAAATTATAACCACCAACACCCAGCTACGTTAGGTTTGGTTAGGTTAGGTTATGCTAGGTTTATTACTTTAGATTAATTTGGGTTTGGTTATGTTTGGTTAAGTAAGGTTTGATTACTTTAAGTTACGTTAGGTCAGGTGAGAGGGAGGCGTTTACAGGTGTTGCCAGGACAGGTGTGAGCAGTACCTGACCACCTGCACTACACCGGCTGAGAATGTTGCGTGATGATCTACAATACCGTGTGTAAAACTTATACTCATTTGTTATCTTTCCTGTTATCTTTCCTGTTATCTTTCCATCTCTTGAAATTGGTTTTGTGTCATCTCTAACTTGGTTCTTGTCTGTGTGAGCCGGATTAATGGTGTTAATTATCACCGGGTATTGATAAAATGCCCGGCCAGACTCTTTCGTGAAGCTGGTGTTTTATCGTCGGGGAACAACTTAACGGAGCTTCGATAGGTTATGATCAGTCAGTTGGTGTTAGTATTTCCTTTATAAGACTCACGTGAAGTGTCTTTAGTATGAAGAGATTATTACGTGTGGACTCAGCATTACACGGTGGTGAAACATAAGTGTCCTTCGTATTCATTTATACACCATTCATTCATATGTGTTTGTGTCTCTCTAAGTAAATGGATTATTAAAGAATATGTGAATAAATATAAATATATGAATAAGTAAATAACAATATATATAAATCAGCTCATAAACATACGGTACGGGGAATAAAAAGAATCACTCACAACTAAATAAAGACTTTTTTTTCTCGAGGACCACCCTTGCCCTCCCTCCCCTGCCCCTCTCCTCCTCCTCCCTCCCCCTGCCCAACCTCCCCCTCCTCCCTCTCATCCCCCCCCACAAAAAATGCTCCCCGCCTTCTTCTTCTCACGAAAAACTGTGGTGGTCCCCCGGGCAGCAGTAAGCTCAGCCTCCAGCCTCCAGCACTCGTACATTCTTGCTGGCCTTGGTGGGATCATTCCCGGGGGTCTTACAGGCAGGGCGGGAGGGCTCACCTTGTCACCTGTGATGTACCTGCTGAGTTGAGAGGAGGTGGGGGGAGGGAGGCAGGGAAGGAGGGTAGGAGGGAGGGAGGGAAGAGAAGGAAGAAGAAAGGAGGGGGGCTCACCTCTTCACCTGTAATGTACCAGTAGAGCTGAGAGGGAGGGAAGGAGGGTAGAAGGGAAGAATGAAGAAATGAAAGAAGGAGGGAGGAAAGGAGTGAAGAAAACTCACCTTATCGCCATTGATGTACCAGTAGAGGTTGGAAGGAGGTCTGACCCCGGGAGAGGTACAGTTAGCCTCCAGGACCTCCCCAGGCGACCACTGCAGGCGACTGAGGGCCAAATTGGGTGGGCGAGTGGGCACGTCTGCACGGGGAGAGAGAGAGACACACACACACGTTAGCATTTTATCCAATGTAAAGATTCAGGACACATCAACACCAAAGTTTCTAATTACTCTATTTTTATGGGTTGTCAATTTTTCCTATTCTCTTTCGCTTATTTTCTCCTCTGTTTATCATCTATGTATTCCTTTGTTTATCGCTTAAAAGGGATGGAAAAAAAAAAGTTGATTTACTGTGTTGAATTTACCATGAGTGGGTGTAGAGAGATTCAGAACTCCTCCTTACCATTTGTTGTGAATTTATGATGTTGTTAACTTGTGTGTGTGTGTGTGTGTGTGTGTGTGTGTGTGTGTGTGTGTGTGTGTGTGTGTGTGTGTCCATGCATCTTCTTGTAATTTCTCTGAACCAGGAAACAGACCAGGCCACGAGAGAGGTCAGGCACCAGGTTAGAATCCCTAGAACGACCTGAACGACTGACCCAAGCGATAATACAAACTTGCCAAGAAGTTCTTACAGTGAGTTTGGTTAGTCAGTCAGTCAGTCCGCCAGTCAATGTTTACCTTTCACTCAGCCACTCCGTCAGTCAGTCAGTTAGTTAGTTAAGGAGAATGAACGACGCTCTTAACAAAATGGTCGCTAGGATACCTCAAATAAACAGACAGAAAGACAGACACACAAATAAAAACAAACAGAAAAAGGGAGATAGAGACAGATAAAAAAAACAGGAGTCTAAACTGTCTAAAACATTTTCTGGAGCTACACATAATAATAACAAGTTTATTTTTTTCATACACGAATCTAATGAAAGAACTAGCGGCCTCTCATCAACATTGGTTAAGGGGAGGGTGAGGAGGGGGGAAGGGGAGGGGAGGGGGAAAGAGGAGGTGAGGGACGAGAGAATGGGGAAGGAGGGAGTGAGGGTGGTGTGGCGTGGGGGAAGGCAGGGGGAGGCAAGAGGTGAGGGAGGGGGAGAGGGGAGAGGGGGAAAGGGAGGGGGGGAAGATGACTACTCAGAATTGACATACATGAAATAATTAAGAACAGGTAATAGCTTTAGAGTAATTAAGAACAGGTAATAGCTTCAGAGTAATTAACAACAGGTAATAGCTTCAGAGTAATTAAGAACAGGTAATAGCTTCAGAGTAATTAAGAACAGGTAATAGCTTTAGAGTAATTAAGAACAGGTAATACCTTCAGAGTAATTAAGAACAGGTAATAGCTTCAGAGTAATTAAGAACAGGTAATAGCTTTAGAGTAATTAAGAACAGGTAATACCTTCAGAGTAATTAAGAACAGGTAATACCTTCAGAGTAATTAAGAACAGGTAATACCTTCAGATTAATTAAGAACAGGTAATAGCTTCAGAGTAATTAAGAATCACTGTATGAACGTTAAGTAAATCATTCCATCAATAAATCAATTTTCCTCCCCTTTATTGACCTTTTCTCAGGTTATCTATCATCTACTATCTATCTTCTACTCTCTACCATTTTTATCATATATTATCTATCATCATCTACCATCTACTCTCTACTCTTTATACTATCTACCATTTTTATTATTTACCATCTACCATCTACCATCTACCAGCCACCAGCCACCATCTACCAGCCACCAGCCACCATCTACCAGCCACGTCTCCAGGATCTCGACACACCGCCTGTAATATACGTCCGTTCAAGTTATCATTGTTGTCACTTTGGTAGAGTCACTCAGAATGCATCGCCCTCCAAACTCACTTAGTCGGAAGTCGATACCGCACAGTTCTCCTCCAGCAGAGTTTGTAGGTGAGTCGAGAGCGTTATACTGGTGGTGCTGTCTACTGTAGAGGACTCTGTAGCCACGTTAACTGTCCCTGTGTGAGCTCGAAGGTTACCACACACTTGATTTCAGTATTGTCAGGCGCTCGTGGGGTCTTAGTTCTGATACATCCTGATCTTATCCAACTTTGTTTAGTTTAATTTGATCGTATCTATTTTTTTTAACCTAGGTGAAGTTAACCTAACTTTATCCGTATCTAACTTAATCTTACCTAATTTAACCTAACTATACCTAACCCAACCATACCTAACCTTACATAGTCTAACCATACCTAACATTTCCAGGTGAGATAGAAGAGATTGGGGAGATACTTAGTGAGGTGGATGAGGTGGATGAGGTGGATGAGGTGGATGCTTCTTCCCCTCAAGCAGAGCTCCTCATTGGTCCAGAGTTAAAGCGACTCTACCAACGTACACACAGACAGACAGACTAACCTTTAAACCCATACCTACATGCTGCCGATGACAGATGATCGCCAAATTAATGTTACAAATATATTAAAATTAATATACATGATCATATTTTCTGGACAGGTAAGATTAGTACTCTGCCATACCTTTAACACAGGTATTTAATTCCTTTACACTGTTACTGACACCATCTGTTCCCACCTATCACACAATATATAACATCTTACTAAGGCAGGTAACTAAAATATTAAAAAAATAGGAAAGAGAAAGAAATATGAGATAAATAGGAATAAGAAATGGATAAGTGGTATATAGATCTTACACTAGCAGTTAACGAAAATGGAAATGAAAACAAATTGAAATAAGAGACAAAAATACGCTCGAGTCCTTCACATCACAAACTAAGATTGATTTAAGGTCGTTTGGGACACGTTACATCTAGTTTAGTACACGTAGACCAAGATGGGTTTAAACTAGTGCCCTTCATAGTTCAGATTAGACCAATCAGCGCATGTTATACCCTCATACACGTGGATTCTGCCAAATCTGCCTGGAGGGGGCTGAAACTGTACGTCATCCCAGGCAGACTTAGGAAACGACGCTTTTACCATACAGATTGTTGTGGTCGGCGGCACGAGTGTTGTGTATGTGGCTGTTTCTATATGTTTGTCTCTCAGCTGCTTCACCACGCACCACTCCCAGACCTCCAAGGCGTTCGTATATCTCCCAAGTGTCTTCAATATACACAGCAAATATTTTTTTCTTAAATTCTATACATCTTGTTATGCCCCTGGCCGAGTTTTTCTAAGTATATTTTTAAACGAAATACCAAGACCAAATAAAACTCTTAATTGCCTTCTCAAATTTTTCTCATTTTCTCGAGGAGTAAATTTTATGATTCTCGTTCTGAAAAAAGAAAATATTTCATCTTTCTCTTCAAACCTGTTACTGTAGCTGAAAATATACAAGATTTGTTTGTTGTTTATTTGTTTGGTTGTATATATCGTTTGTTTGTTGTTTGTTTGTTTATTTGTTTGACTGTTTGTTTGTTTGTTTGTTTGTTTTGTTATTTTCATTTAGCTCTCAGACGACTTGTGATATGTGATAATTCGTTAAAAATAACCAGGATGTGGGGGGTGGGGGGAGGGAGGGGAGGTCGGAGACGTAGGGGAAGCAGGGGAGGTAGAATGAGGTAAGGAAGGTAAGGGAGGTAGGAGAGGTGGAGGAGGAAGGAGAAGTTCATTACCGATATCACCACCACAACTATCGGTAAAAATCACACCCACAACCACCACTACCATAACCAACCACCACCACCACCACCACCACCACTACCACCATCGCCACCATCACACTGAGGTTGCTGTTGGCTCAGTACTGGACTCTCATCACATAGTTATCATTCCTGTTTGATGTGTTTGATGTGTTGTGGTAAAGCTAAACGTTATGGAAGAGTACTGTACTCTCTCATCCAGGCGTCTTAGTCCATATAATGTGATAAATTCATTAATATAAATCAAATTGAAAAAATAGAAAAACGTCGCATTATAACTAAAATTAATTCTTTACTCTGAAGGTGACCGGGACGAGGACAGCACGACCAGGCTTTGGTCTACAAGAAAGCACTACCATTCAATCGGTCTTTACTACCCATACATACATACATACATACAACAAAGGATTGATACAGGTTAACCGTGATGATGATGATGATGATGATGATGATATAGATAGATTGATAAAACAAAAACAATAAATAAATCACGGGGAAAGATCTGGGGGTTAAACTCCTCCAAAAGTTTACCCACTTTAGGAAATCAATTTATTGGAGATTCAAGTTACATGTAAAAGCCAAGACGCCTCGAACACCTTAAAGAAAGTCTCTATTACACAGTGAACGAAAAGAACAAGAATGGTGAACGAGAGGGGTAGTTCCGCAGGGGTCTCTCTCTCTCTCTCTCTCTCTCTCTCTCTCTCTCTCTCTCTCTCTCTCTCTCTCTCTCTCTCATATCCCGGAGAGGGGCTGAACGAAGATTAAATTTCACACTTAGAATTAGGTCATCCGGAAAGTAAAACCCACAACGCACTATTTTATTTGATTTTATTCTTCCCTCCTGATATCTATAACAGCCAGAGAACTCCTGCAGTGAACTCAAGAGACCAAACAGCTGTGAGTAACGGTGTCTCCTGTACTGATAATAAGCCAGGAATATTTAGTGACGAATGGGATGAAAAGTTTGAGTATATACGAGTCATTTTGATTTGAGAGGCGCATCAGGGGGTGAGTGAAGAGTTGGGGTGGGGTAGGGTGGGGATCATTTTTCCCAAACCACATTCACCATTTCTATCTACACTACCTAACCTTCTCCTCCTCCTCCACCTCTCCCACCACCCACCTCACTCCACCACCCACCTCCTCCACCACCCACCTCCTCCGCTACCCATCTCCTCCACCACCTCCTCCAACATTTCTCCAACATTCCAGCAATTCTCTGCCGGTCAGTGGCAGTTCAGTCACCTTCAGGAGATAATTACCAGACGAAGAGGCGGAGAACTCGAGCCTTGGAGACGTGATACTAAAGGACATAGGAAACCCAGGAGAAGGTAGGAGACCCAGGTGATCGTATTAAGGGTAACACACTCATGTATGGAGAAGGTATGGGAGATAAGTTGTAGGCCTGAACGTAGGAGACATGATATAGGAGACATGACACTGGAGACATGATATAGGAGACATGATATAGGAGAAATTGCTTGTTAAGATTATGAAGAGTAACTATCATCTCCTTGTTTGCCCTCATCATCATCATCATCATCATCATCCTCTTCTTTATTCTTCTGACATGAAGGACCTCACGTGGGCATGGAGACATCGGATGATGTGGTGTTCACCGGCCCTCTGTTGTTCCCAGGGTGGATGGATTAGCACCTCCTTGTCAGAAGATGGTGGTTAGTTCCCAGGGGTGCTTATCTCACTGGTGGGTCGCGGCTTTCACTGGTACCGTCTATTGCTGAATTCACTGGCTTAAACACTGTTCATCACTGTTCAACACTGATCCCACTTCTTTCCGAAACAAAATTGTAACTTTTGCTTATGTAGATATCCCGGTGGTGAGGATGGGTCGGGGAGAGGGACATGGGGGTTGGCCGACATTGGCCAAGGGGGGCAGCTGCGCAGCGGGAGCAGCGCCTGAATAGGTCTTGATCCCACAGTGGTCAAGGATGTGGTGATGACGATGATGATGATGATGATGATGATGATGATGATGATGATGAAAATCTAGCATATTTGTCACTTCACCTACGAAAAACGCAGTCAGTATATTACACGCAAATTATCTCACAAAACTCTACGGTGGGAGCTTGCCACGTTTCACTACCAAGGTCCTTCACACCGGTTATATAAACAAATTTAATTGTGTGTGTAATAATAATAATAATAATAATAATAATTAACGGTTTATTGAAAGAACTTGGCAGCCAGAAGGCTGAAAATATACAGTTACATATTTGGGGAATGGGTTTCGAATTACAAATATATACAAGTAACATAAGTGATATAAATAAGATATATAATAACTAGATGGGGAAAAGCTCAAACTACAGTACATTTCAACATAGTGACAGTGCAAGGAGTAGTGTTTACTGGGAGTGAATACACTGGTCTATTACAAGTTATTGATAATTTTTACAATGGTTGGGACTGGGCTGTTCTTATAGCGATCAGTTCGTGCTCGTATGGGCTGGATGCGGTTGTGGTGTCGAACAGCAATTCTCGGGCTAGGAATCTCAGGTGGCAGTAGGAGCCGGTGTCGAGGATGGTGTAGAAGCTTCTTACCAAATTTGCAGATGAGGTCGTGGTGATGGTCAGTGAGAGTCGAAAGGGTCAGTGAGTGTGTGTGTGTGTGTGTGTGTGTGTGTGTGTGTGTGTGTGTGTGTGTGTGTGTGTGTGTGTTTCCATGTGAACATATAAACAATATCCACCCACATCACCAAACACCATCACACAACACATCATCGTCAACCTTACTTTAATAAATCGAAAAAATATTTAAATTCAACATCTCTCTATATAAACAACTATTAAAACTAGATCCTATGCATATCATAACTCCTATACACACAGACTGCTATATTATTCTAGCTAGTATAGAAGATAAATAGATGCTAAAAATATTGAAATAGAGAAGTGTGTGTATATAGCCGGTGTGAAGGAACTTGGTAGTGAAACGTGGCAAGCTCCCACCGTAGACTTTTGTGTGATAATTTGCTTGTAATATACTGACTGCGTCTTTCGTAGGTGAAGTGACAAATATGCTAGATTTTCATCATCTTCAACATAGTCGTCGGCATCATCATCATCATCATCATCATCATCATCATCATCATCATCATCATCATCATCATCATCATCATCAGCCTCTCCCAGCCCAACCTAAAACTCTCAAATATTCGTAGGTTAAATTTTTCTCGTAATTGGATGATGAAAATGTCTAAAGTTTATCAGGAAATAAACGTAGGAAACAGCCTCCAATTTACGCTTCTTGAGATTCTACCTTAACTAGTTACGTTCTTTTAATAGAGTTGTCTTATGTAAGTTTGGTGGAGGGGGTGTGTGGTGGAGGGGGTGTGTGGTGGAGGGGGTGTGTGGTGGAGGGGGTGTGTGGTGGAGGAGGTTGGTGGGAGGTGGAGAGGTAGGTGGTGGTGGGGGAGGTAGGTGGTGGTGGTGGTGGAGGTAGGGGGTGGTGGTGGTAGTGGTGGTGGGTGATGGAGGAGGTGGGTGATGTAGGAGGTGGATGATGGAGGAGGTGGGTGAGTCAAAACATCTCATTGTCCTATTAACGTCCTGTAACTATGTCAGGGTTGAGGTGTCAGGAGGATCTCTCTCTCTCTCTCTCTCTCTGTAGGAGGCCAGGATGAGTGAGGTGGTGCCTGTGTGGAAGCGACGCGGCAGGGTGGTGGGTCCTTCTATTGGTTTTGTAATGACACGGGTGGATCAGCCCTTCCCAGCGTGTACCATAAGTGTGTGTGTGTCAGGGGAAAGATAGCTGTGTGTGTGTGTGTGTGGGTGTGTGGGTGTGTGTGTGTGTGTGTGTGTGTGTGTGTGTGTGTGTGGTGTGTGTGTGGCTGCCTTAGACACCACCTTAAGACAAGATAACTTATACTTCTCATCTGATAACTAAAACATAAGTTAACCCTTTACCTTACACTATCAGGGAAGCAAGACTCACCCCTCCCAACACACATCCTGAGTACAGCCGAACCATTCCTTTGATCTGTCAGATACATTACGTCTACCAGCTGCCCTTATTAAGGTTATTTACTGCTGGAATTATTATAGAATGGGTGAATTATTATCAGTAAACACCATCAAGATGTTTACGTTTATGAGGGAATTCCCCCTTTTACTCCACCATTGAGAGGCGAGTCAAAACAAACATAGGTTGAGGTGATCCATCAGCTGGGGAAGGTACACAGAGGGTGGTGTCCAGTACTCTTTCACTGGTCTCTGTTGGTACTCCTGTTTCCTCCTGCTTCCGCCTCTTCCTCCTCTTCATCCTCCTACACTCTCCTCTTCCTCCTACACCCTCCTCTTTCTACTACCTTCTCTTCCTCTTCCTCCTCCTCTTTTTCCTCTTATACCCTTCTGTTCTACTTCCTTCTCTTCCTCTTCCTCCTCGTCTTCCTCTGCCGCCTTCTCCTCTTCACCTCTTCCTGCCTAATCCTCTATCTCTTCCTTTTCGTAACTCCCTCTCCTCGTCCTCCTCCTGCTCCTCCTCCCCTTCCTCATCCTCCGACCCCCCTCCTCCTCCTCCCCCCCCCTCCCCCTGGTCATCGTCTCCGTCACACAGAAGGAAGTGTTTTTCCCCGGGTGTTGACTGGCCTCTATAATGAGCCGGACCACTCTCAGGCCATCACCAGCAGTCGCCAGCCATCACCACCTAATTACCAAGTCATCAGTCACTTGCAACTCCTCTCCTGAACCCGGCGTCCCCACCAACGCTGCCTCTACCCCACCACCATCACCACCAAGACCACTAACACCACCGCTACTACCACCACAACTAACACTAACACCACCAATAGAAAAACCGAATGTGGCGGCAAGTGAGAGAGGGAGGCACTGCTGCTCAGCGGGCCGCAAGGACTTAACTTCAGCAAAAGACTCCTCCTCCTCCCCCTCCTCTTCCTCCTCTTGTTGCTCCTCCTCTTCCTTTTCATAAAATAGCTCACTCACTCCCAACACACTCGCCAGCTCCACTCACCAGCTGGGGCACCACCTGTTCACGCCTATCATACTCCCCTTAACTTTAAATACAGTAAAAGTCTCAGTTCCGCGTCACAGGTATAGTATAGTCTCAGTATAACCTGGACGCCATCGCCCAGTAGGAGAATTGAGTAAGTTGGATGTGTTTTCACATCTCCTGAAACGGGAAAAATAAACGTTATGAACCTTTGATAATCCAAACTTGAGAACTTTTGGTTAAAGAAGCTAAGAAGAAAAACTTTATCTTGCCCTTTATCTGTTTCGTTAATTCTGCCAAACGTACGGTTAATACTCACTCTTGGGTTATGTGTCAATCGTCGCTCCGTCATTCTTGTTATTATCGTTTATTTTCTTTGTGTAACATATTGCTTAAGGCTCAGTATATCTATTATAATGTTCTGTCGCCTCCACTTATACCTGGCACAGTGACTGACGCTTTTTTGTGAAATGTGGCAACTCTGTGTTCGTTTACTTTCTTATTAAAATTCCCAAAATGGTGCTGAGGAACCTCGGAATAGCAGCCTATTAAGGAGGCTAGATAAACAAACACAGAGTTGCCACATCTCACAAAACGTACCAGGTATTAGTGCAAGCGACTGTACCTTTCTTGTATATTGTTCTTCATTTGTTTTGTGAGTTCTTGTCAATCTTATCATCACAGTATTATTTCATGCTGTCTGTTTTCTGGGTTACATTCGTTGTTGTTATTATTTTCTGCAGACAGTCGCCACACAAATAAAATCTCCCAAGAATAAAAATAAACTATTAATTGTTTTCCAGGACCAGTGTCTCTCAGCGCTAGCCTCATGTCTCAGCTCCCAGTCTCTCTCAGCGCTAGCCTCATGTCTCAGCTCCCAGTGTCTCTCAGCGCTACCCACGTGTCTCAGCTCCCAGTGTCTCTCAGCGCTACCCACGTGTCTCAGCTCCCAGTGTCTCGCAGCTCTAGCATCACGTCTCAGCTCCCAGTGTCTCTCAGATGTGACTTCGTATCTCATTACCCAGTGTCTCTCAGCTGTACCCTCGTGTCTCAGCTCCCATTGGCCCTCAGCTCTAGCTCTGTATCTTAGCTCCTAGTGTCTCTCAGCTGTAGCCTCCTGTCTTAGCTCCCAGTCTCTCTTAGCTGTAGCCTCGTGTCTCAGCTAACCATTGTCTCAGTTCCCAGCGTATCTCTCATTTCTAGCTTCGTGTCTCAATTGTAGACTCATATCAGTCTCAGCTCCTAATGTCTCTCAGCATGTTTATGTCATCTGGAAATCTCCTTGTAAAGCTTCTATGAGGGTCGGGGTAAGTAAGTGTCAATAGTACTCCTTTGTCAGTCGGGCGGAGGACAACAGTGCTCCTGCCCTGACCAATAGGAACTCGTGAGCAGGTTGTTGTGATGATACATGTGGTCTGGTGAGGAGACAAAACCCATTTGTCTTCGACGTCAGCAGAGTTGTTGTTGTTGATGGAGTGGTTACTATGGCAACGCCTCAAGCTGGTGTAAACAACAAGGACTTCAAGAAGGTCCCTGACTCCTTCCCCCTTAAGGAGTTGAAGTGTAGTGTAGCTCAGCGTCTTCTCTCGCCATGCACTCCTAAATCACATCTCAGAGTTGGCTACATTATTCCTCTTAATATTCTGTGAGACTTATTCTTATTTATTTATATCATAATATATATTCCTGGGTGTTATCCCACATTCTGGATCAATTATTATGGCATAAAAAATATAACACAAAACATGACCTTCGAATTTATTTATCAACTTCTCCGTCTGTCAAAAGAATCTGATAATGTTGTATCACTGAAGTAAGAGTCACGTCTGCAGGAAGCGGACGTCAGCACACTAAGGCTTCTCAGCGTCTAGGCTCTAGGGGATGGTGCCTGGCTTTACCGAGACCCATGAACTTTAATGATAAGATTATACTTAAGTTTGTATCGGAGAACATGAGTGATGGCTGTAATGCACTCGGGGGAAGAGAGCAGGAGGAAGGAGTGGGGTGAGGCAAGCGGGATGAAACAGTAGTGGGGTGAGGGTGAGTGGGGTGAAACAGGAGTGGGGTGGAGCAGGAGTGGGGTGAGGCTGAGTGAGGTGAAATTGGAGTGGGGTGAGGCTGAGTGGGGTGGAACAGTAGTGGGGTGAAACAGTAGTGGCCCTTACCACAGGCGGTGCCACCCCCAGGGGTCCTCCCACGAGCGGCACATCCGCCAGGGTTTCTCCCAGGGGCCGTACCAGGGGCAACGGCGCTCCCAAGGGCCCTCTCGGGGGCGGTGGTACCCCCCAGGGCCCTCCAAGGGGCAGCAGCGCCGCCAGGGGTCCTGCCAGTCGCGGCGAAGCCTTAAGGGTGGCAGTACTCTCAGGGTCCCTTCCAAGGGTGTCGGCACCCCTATGGGCCCTCCTAGATGCTTAGGCGGCCCTAGGGGCCCACACGGGGGCAGCAGCGTCCTTAGGGGACCCTCCCAATAACTGCGGCGCCCCCTGGGACCCTACTTACGGATAGCAGCTCTCCCGGAGCCCTCTCAGGAGTAGCGGCGCCCACAGGGGGCCTGCCAGGGACAGTGGCGACCCCAAAGGCCCATTCAGCGGCGGAGGCGCCGCTAGGGGTTCTCCCAGGGGCGGCGGCGCTGTCAGGGGCTCTCCCAAGGGAGGTGGCGCCTCCAGGGGCTCTCCTAGATGCGGAGGCGCCACTAGGGGCCCTCATAGGGTTGGCAGAGCCCCTAAGGGGTCCTTCCAAGGGCGACCGCGCCCCCAGGGGCCATTCTTAGGGGTAGCGGCGAGCCCAGGGGTTCTACCAAGGACGGTGGAACCACCAGCAGCCCTCCCAGGGGCGACAGTGCCCCTAATGGCGATCCCAAGGCTGTTGACGTACCCAGGGTCCCTTCCAGGGGCGATGATGCACATAAGGACCCTCCCAGGGGCGGCAGCGCCACACGGAGGCCTTTCCTAGGGGTGGAAGCTACCCAGGGTACTTCCAGGGGCAGCTGTGCCCCCAGAGGCACTCCCTGGTCCAGAGGCTACCCCATGGGCCCTGTCAGGGGCAACGGTGCTCCCAATGGCTCTCCCAATGGCGGTGGCTCCCCCTTGGGCCCTCCAAGGGCAGCGGCGCCGCCAGGGGCCCTGCCAGCTGAGTTGGAGCCTCCAAGGGCCCTCCCAAGAGTGACGGTGCTTCAATTGGCGCTCCAAAGGGAATCGGCGAACCCAGGGGCGCTCCCAGATGCGCAGGTGTCCCTAGGGGCCCGCAAAGATGCGGCGGCGTCCTTAGGAGTCCTTTTCCCAATGACGACAGCACTTCCAGGGTCCCTACCTACGGATAGCAGATCCCCCGGTGCCTTCTCAGGGGTAGCGGCGCCCCTAGGGGGCTCGTCTGAGACAGCGGCGACCCCAGGGACCCTTTCAGCAGCAGCGGCGCCGCCAGGGGTTCTCCCAGGGGCGCCGGCGCATCCAGAGGTCCTCCAATGGGTGGTGGCGCCCCTAGGGCTCTCCCAGATGCGGAGGCTCCACTAGGGGTCCTCAAAGGAGTGGCGGAGCCCCTAAGGAACTTTACCAAGGGCGGCGAGCCCCCCCAGAGGCCATCCTTAAGGGTAGCGACGACCCCCAGGGGTCCTGCTAAGGAGGGTGGCGCCACCAACGGTCCTGCCAGGGGCCCACCCATGTGTGGCGGCGACCCCAGGGAGCCCTCCCAGGGTTGACGGGGGCACTCCCAAAAGCGGCGGCGAACCCAGGGGCTCTCCTGTATCACACTCAACAGTCACTCACTCTTATCCTGTATCACACTCGACAGTCACTCACTCTTATCCTGTATCACACTCGACAGTCACTCACTCAAATCCTGTATCACACTCAACAGTCACTCACTCTTATCCTGTATCACACTCAACAGTCACTCACTCTTATCCTGTATCACACTCAACAGTCACTCACTCTTATCCTGTATCACACTCAACAGTCACTCACTCTTATCCTGTATCACACTCAACAGTCACTCACTCTTATCCTGTATCACACTCAACAGTCACTCACTCTTATCCTGTATCACACTCAACAGTCACTCACTCTTATCCTGTATCACACTCAACAGTCACTCACTCTTATCCTGTATCACACTCAACAGTCACTCACTCTTATCCTGTATCACACTCGACAGTCACTCACTCTTATCCTGTATCACACTCTGACAGTCACTCACTTATCCCAGACACTCCAACAGTCACTCACTCTTATCCTGTATCACACTCGACAGTCACTCACTCTTATCCTGTATCACACTCAACAGTCACTCACTCTTATCCTGTATCACACTCAACAGTCACTCACTCTTATCCTGTATCACACTCAGCAGTCACTCACTCTTATCCTGTATCACACTCAACAGTCACTCACTCTTATCCTGTATCACACTCAACAGTCACTCACTCTTATCCTGTATCACACTCAACAGTCACTCACTCTTACAGCAATGAAAGAAGTCTAGTATGATCTTGTTACACTGTCAACACACTCTGGAGGCCTGATTACTGAATAAGAAGTATCTGTGTTCAACTGGTTAAATAAACTGTTTCAATTACCCCCCCTATCTCTCCCCTTCTCCCCATCTCTCCCCTTCTCCCCTTCTCCCCCACCTCTCCCCTTCTCCCCCACCTCTCCATTCCCCCACCTTCCTCCCCCCCATAAAGAGTGACAAGACAGGGTGGTAAAAGCGAATGAGTGTACACAGAGGAGAGTATGATAGAAACAGTAGCGAATGAAGGGTTGGGAAGACAGAAAGGAAGAATATGATGAATCACAGGAGTAGAGGTGTAGGAGAGAAGGACTAAGATAAAGGGATAATAACAGAGACACTAGGATTGAAAGAGTAAAAATGGATAATTGAGAGAGAGGACGTTTGGGGAGAGGGAGAGAAAGGTGAAAGAAGCAAGAAGAAAGATAATTAATTAAAGAAGAAAAAGAAGAAGAAGATTGACAGCGAACGTTGGAAGGGGGAAAATGAAAATAAAAGAGTGGAAAAAGTTATGAATAGAAGTAGAAAGAGACAAACAGACAAACAGAAAGAGAAAGAGAGTAAGAATGGAAGGAGAGAGAGAGAAGTGAGGCAATGAGAGTAAGCGAGAGAGGAGAGAACGTAAGGGGAGCGAGAGATGAATAAGAAATAGGAGAGGGATAGCAAAAAAAACCAGGTTAAAATGACAATAAAGGAGGAAGATTGAGAGAGGTAAAAAAAAGAGAGAAGATAAATGTAAATGAGAGAAAGTAAAAACAGAGAATGAGAATAAACGCGAGAGAACTCCAGTACATTGTGATAATAAAACTCAGTGAATAATGACACAAGTAGTCGGATAAACCTGGGAAGTGAGCAACTAACGATGAAGATACTATGTAAGGAAATGGTTGAGGATATTGAGACTAACTTACCGAGGCAGTGAGGAATAACCAATAAACGGAAGGTGTATGGGATGAGGAGGAGAGAGAGAGAGAGAGAAAGAGGGAGGGAGAAAATTGGAATGGGAATTTATGTGTAAGAGTTAAAGTTACTAAGGATTTGGGAAGTAGAGAGCAAATACTAACGGGAGAGAAAGAGAGAAAGAGAGAGAACAAAGTGTTGTTGTTGGCTGTGGGAGTAAATCACCCAGGACGTGGGAGACTTAAAGAGAAAATAGTTGAGGATATGAAAGCCTCCAGGCAGTAAATGGCCCCGGATGTAGGAGACCTGGCGAGCAAATGGCTGCGGAAAGTTTGGACACAGAGAGCTCTTGTACCCCTCCCCCCCCCCACCTCTCTCTCTCTCCACCCCTCCCCCTCTCTCCACCTTCCCTCCTCCTCACCCTCTCCCCATCACCCCTCACCTCTCCCTCACCCCTCTCCTCCTCTCCCCTTTTTCTCACTCCTCCCCTCTCCCCTCACTCACCATCCCTCCTGTCACCTTAGAATATACATATATATATTCAGAACAAAGTCAGCAAATGGTTAAGACAGTTTGGACACAAAGATAGGTCACACTCCTCCTCTCCTTCCCTCCTTCCCCTTTCTTCATCCCCCGCGCCTCCCCTTGTCTCCCCCTCCCCCAGCTCCCTAAAATAGAAAGAAGAGAAGGAAAAAAACCACGAAAAATACGTTCACGACATGAAACTAGGAAGGAGGATGGTGGTGGTGACGCGGCGATAAAGCCTGTCAGGTCACGGCGATGGTGTGTGGACACGACTTTTTCTTTCTCCTCGCCTCCGTGACCTCGAGATGACCCTGTTTCTGTCTCCTGCTCATGACCTTGTCTCCGTCTCCTGCTCCTTGGGGACGGCGTTGACGGGAAGATAGTGGAGGATAGCGGGAAGCGGGAAGGACGGGAGGGATGGGGGGAGAGAGAGGGGACAGAGGACACAGGAACCAAACCACTGACAGCCGGAATCTCTCTCTGTCGTGTCTGTTCTCGTGTCCCCAGACCTTGACGTCCTCCCGCGTCCCTCAACACATATTCTTGAACTTTCATACATTAAATACTTCGTAGCTGCTTGACGATATGAGATACATTTACCTGTCTCACTCGTAAGCTGAGACATGATGATGACAGATATAAAGACGATACTTAAAGACTAACAGCACAAGATGTATTCCTCAGCTTTTGTAACTGAGAAACAAAACGTCGGATCTTGTCGTAGTGATTATGGATGATTTGTACGTAACAGAACTTTATATTAATGAGTTTTTATGTGTTGATGTGTTATGTTAAGATGCGTCACCAACATGATAAGATAGATAACACTTTGTTCTTGTGTTTCTTCATTACAAAGTTATATTATGTGGCTCATTAACCTCATCCGGACTATAATGAAAATATATTATCTATGTATTTTATCTATGGCTCGTAATAGAGAAACAATGCCAACACCGTCATTTAATATCGCCAAATGTTTCCACTTTATTTCGTGATTCACCACACTCATGTTCACCACACACACGTTCACCACACACACGTTCACCACACTACACAACGCCACCTGACTTTTAACCTAAATGCTCATTCGTATTTGTTTAGCACACAAAAGAGTCTCCAACACCAAGCGACTGAGATCTCGTCTGAGGAATCCAGAGCAATGCGAACACTTAGCTACTGATCGTAAAACAAACACACGGATGAAAAATAACGAAGTCCTATGAAAACCCGAGTCATTAAGGATGTTAATTGAACGTGATGAACATGTTTTAATTTTTACCCCGACATAAACATACAGAGTAAATTGAGAATAAATCATTAATTATATCAATATACTGTAAATGACAACGACAATGTCCGCCCTGTTGTAATAGTCTTTGATGTTTGAGGTCTGGTAACATTACATTATTTAGTAAAGGCCATTTTATCCTCTTCCCAGTAACAATTAGCGTATGATGTGTCAAGGTATGCTGAAGCCAGGAGTTGGTGACAGTGTAATGCTGGGGGTGAAGACACAATTTTCCTCGCTGTACAAGGAGGAGGAAATAAATTGCTAGACTGACAACAAAAGAAACTGCCTGTTAATGTTAAGCTTTTATTGGTTAATTTAGTGAGCTTTTGTTGTATTGTGAACTGAAGATATTATTTTATTCCTTGTGAAGTGTAAGACAAAACGGAATATCAACATAGGAGTGCCTGTATGGGGGTGCCATTATGGGAGTGCCTTTATAAAACGCCTGTATGGGAGTGCCAGTATGGTAGTGCCAATAGTCTACGTAATGGTAAGATAAATACCATTTTCCCGACATTAAAATCCCACGAATGAAAAAAAATTCCCTTAACAATCGTAAAAGAAAATAAACTGCCACAATAACAGGAAATAAATAATGGTAATTTATTTAGAGTTCTTGGATAAAAAAATCACTTCTATAAAACTCTTTGAAAGTATAGGCTGGGGGCGGCTAGAGGACACACTTTGCAGTTAACAGTAGATATAAACTGGAATACTTGACTACTCTAAAACAAAGGTGAATAATTTCCAATGTATTGTATTAGTGTTTGAAAGGAGAGAGATATGTGACGTTATTTTGCCTTGTTAATTGATCTTTTCTCTTCATAAACAATAACAGAAAACGGAATGCCTTTGATCGCCTGGGAATAAAAAACGAAACTATTTCCAGGTTATGATTTGTGTATGTGTGTGTGTGTGTGTGTGTGTGTGTGTGTGTGTGTGTGTGTGTGTGTGTGTGTGTGTGTGTGTGTGTGTGTGTGTGTGTGTGTGTGTGTGTGTGTGTGTGTTAGTTGATGTATATTGTCTTTATCAAGTGCTGTAGCTCTCCTCTCTCTTCTCGAGGAAGATGTTATGGGAAAGGATGATTTACATTACAAAAACAGGAGGAGCCTGCAGAAGGATGGGGGTAAGGAGGAGGAGGAGCCTGCAGAAGGATGGGGTGAGAGTCGAGGAGGAGGAGGAGGTGCAGAAGGATGAGGGAAGGTTCGAGGAGGAGCCTGCAGAAGGATGGGGTGAGAGTCGAGGAGGAGGAGGAGCCTGCAGAAGGATGGGGTGAGGGTCGAGGAGGAGGAGGAGGAGCCTGCAGAAGGATGAGGTGAAGGTTCGAGGAGGAGGAGGAGCCTGCAGAACCAAAGGGAACAGGAGAGAATCAGAGAAGAGGTAATATAACCATAGTGAATTATGGTTAGTTATGGTGAGTGTTATTTAGGGTAATGGTGTGTGTTGAGGGGGCAGGAGAACGAGGGAGATCAGTGTACAATGGACAGAAATCACTGGTTGTTATGGGGGAATACTGAGAGAATCATGAAACACACACAACACACACACACAACACACACACACACACAACACACACACACAACACACACACACACACACTAACCGGTGCTTACAAATATGAAACTATCCGGTTCTATAAGATAATATATATAAATAAAGTAACATAAACTACATAATTATACAACACACTGTACTACACCTCTACCAGGGACACATCACCCAAGACCTACTGTGAGGGAGGCGGGGACGCAGCCACTGAGCCACCCAGGGCTTTAGTACCAATGTGTTATAGAGATTTACAAGTGTTAAGGCACATATTCCTCCATAATGGATCTACTGCAAGTCGGAGATGAAGGATAGAAAGAAGGAAAGATAGAATGAGGAAGACAGGCACAGTGGTAATAGAGATGGATAAAGATGAGAGGACTAGCAGGAGTGTGGATGGGAGTAGTGGTGGTACTGCGTAGATGGGGAAGGATTGTGGAGTGGGGAGTAGGGAGGAGTAGTGTATGATAGACCAGACCTCAATAGGGTAATAGAGGGTTACAGGAGGATTATGATAGTGTTGGCTAAGGTTCCAGGACGTAGGTAATTGTGTCATTACTTCATTACGGACGTACTGACATAACGGACGTAAGGACGAGAAGAAGAGTGTCACTATATCCTTCCAAGGTCATCTCGAGTCATGAAAAAATGCCTTCATGTTTTTGGTTATGAAAATATTACGACAGAATTAACTAAATGCTTCGTGTTGCTGACGCTCTATAAATCTGGCAGCAATTTACGTAAACAAACACTGGGCTTAATAACAGAAATTACACTATTTAGGCACTTTACCCCGTGATGTAATTAAAACGCTCGGAGAAGGAAGGCTGTCATTGGCTAATTTTACACGGACTCTCTCTCTCACACACACACACACACACACACACACACACACACACACATACACACACAATCATGCTGAAAGGTTTAATTCTGTTTACCGACGTGAATACATAACAAAAATATCATGATTATGGTAACAAATACACAAATTAGATTACTGTAAAACAACGAAAAATATGTCAATATATATCATAAAAATCTGTCTATCAACATCATATAAACATTTACTGGTTGATCAATTTATCTATACATTTCTAGTTTATAAATATCATAATTATAAACACTTCACTCTACTAGGTGTTGCGATATAACTCAATTACTCTCTCCTTTGCAACATACTCTGATATGCTCTCGTAATATGCCCCTCCCCATGCAACATACTCTAATAAGTTCTCTCCCGTTGCAACATACTCTGATATGCTCTCGTAATATGCCCCTCCCCATGCAACATACTCTAATAAGTTATCTCCCTTTGCAACATACTCTAATATGCTCTCGTAATATGCCCCTCCCCATGCAACATACTCTAATAAGTTATCTCCCTTTGCAACATACTCTGATATGCTCTCGTAATATGCCCCTCCCCATGCAACATACTCTAATAAGTTATCTCCCTTTGCAACATACTCTGATATGCTCTCGTAATATGCCCCTCCCCATGCAACATACTCTAATAAGTTATCTCCCTTTGCAACATACTATGATATGCTCTCGTAATATGCCCCTCACCATGCAACATAATACACACATGTAGAATTTACTAAATCTCGAGAATTTCATGGCAAACTTTTTACAATTTATGTGTTGTTGCATAATTTATGTAGAGTGTACTGTGCCTCTGGTGTCCATTATTTGAAATGTAAAGTTTTTAATTATGCAGTTGGGCTAAACATGCATTTGTTTGCACTTTGCATTTACTCGAACGTTGCATTGTTTGAACGAGGCCTTTCTACATATAGTGTGCTCTCTCTCTCTCTCTCTCTCTCTCTCTCTCTCTCTCTCTCTCTCTGTGTACTTATATATCACTCTCTTTAGTTTTGTGTATCCTCTTAATTACGATATTTTTGTGTTGTTTAGCGATATTAGTGATTTTGTTTAAATTTTTGGTTTAATTTGGAGGTAATTTTTTTATGTTTATTATGTGTTTGTTGGGGTGGTTGTGTGTGTGTGTGTGTGTTGGTGTGGTTGTACGAGAGAGAGAGAGAGAGAGAGAGAGAGAGAGAGAGAGAGAGAGAGAGAGAGAGAGAGGCAGTATTTTTACCCTTTACTTTTATCAGCCAACACATAGGGAAATAGGACCTTACCTATGACCTCCATCTTGGCTGTCTCTGAGACCTTCTCGAAGGAGGGGTAGTCAGCCAGTACCTCACACTTGTACCTGCCGGCGGAGTCGTGAGAGATGTTCCTCAGCACCACCACGTTCTTCCCGGACTGCTTCACCTGCGGGAGGAGGAATAGGAGAGTTCTGTTATTGATGTGGGGATAGAATGATAGAATGTTCTTCAATAACACCACATTCTTCCCGTTACGTGGCGGACGAACAGAGAAGAAAATGTTGTAAAAACTAATAGTGTTGTGTAAATGTACAGTCGGCTGCACTTATACCTGGTACAGTGTCAGGAACGTTTTGTTAGATGTGGTAAATCTGTAGGAATCCTTATCTAGCATCCTTAGTCTGGCTACTATTGTGAGGTTACTTAGGGCCATTCTGGGAGTTTTAATACAATGTAAACAAACACAGAGTTGTTACATCTCACAAAATGCATCAGCCACTGTACTAGGTATGGATGCAGGCGACTGTACCTTCAATGTAGAAATGTGAGAGACGAACATTTCATCTGCGACTGAAATGTGATTGGAAAAGTTTTTTTTTATGAGTGAAGAAAATTGCTTCTTGCATTAATAAATGTTTGGGAAGGTTAGTAACTATTCTGGTCATATAATGAAAAAAAATGGCGTAAATGTGGAAACGTATAAGAAGGTCATTTTATCATTGGTATGGAAATGTGGGTGAAGAACTGGGTGTTATCTCAGGTGGAAATCTAAGGAAAGAACCTTGTCACTATTATGGAAATGTGAAGGGAGAACCTGGTCACTGGATATGGAGATGCGAGTCAGCAATATGGAAATGTGAAAGATATACACTGTCAGTAATATGGTAATATATGGGAGGCCCAAGTGATAAGTTACCTTGACAGGCTGAAGGAATATTTTGACTCGTAATCAGAATGTTTAACGAGAATTATTAACACCAATAAATGCTTTAAGTATAAGCTACAGGTAAAGGTACAATTACAGGTACAAGTAAAGGTACAGGTACAGCACTGGAACCTTAACCTAACTATGAGGGAACATGCATCTATAACCTCCCCCCTCAGCTGTGTCCATCACCACTAACTGATGGGATTGTCTGCTGGCTAGTTAAGGGGAGGGGATGAATGGGGACCTCTGGCACTAATATGTAAATGATGCCATTGTCTGGTGAGCAATTAACAAGGGAGTCAGGAGGAGGGTGACTGTCAGAGAGCATTCAAGGACCTCGTTGTTCCGCTCAATAAGCACATGAGACAATAAGACTACCGGAGTTATGCTGTGTTATAAATTACCTATGGATGTTCCATTTATAGTGTTTCTCAATAACCTAACCTAAAATATGATAAGCATTAACTGAATATATAGTGATAAATAAGGCATATGGCCTCGTATCAACAGTATGTAGACGTCAACACACACAGACCATGGTTGTTGTGAGAAGCGGGAGACCTTCCAGTGTTATGGATTCACTGCCCGCTGAACACCACTAACAACCATTCCTACCTACTTCAGCGTTATTGCCACCCAGTCAAAGGGTCAGAAGCGTGGTAATACAATACTCTATCCACACGATCTCTGCTGATTTGTGGGGAATTAGATGACGGGTCAAACACACTCGTTTAACCACGCGTCGTTCTTAGAAAATCTACCTTAAATTTTTTCCCCATCAGTCTGGAACTGCTATGATGCTTCACTGGTGTTACTTACATTTGTTAAAGAGTATCAGCAACAAAGTACAGTACATAGATTCAAGGACAGATAAGGAAATTTCAAAACGATAACACTAAACAAATATTACTGAGGTACAAATGTGAGTTACTGTATCATAGAGAACTGCTGTATATACACATAAGTTCAGTAAAGTATATATTCATAACCGGTAAATATTAAGGTTGAAGTCCGCTTAGTTCACTGTACTGTAGTCTTGTGATCTATGATAGAAATCGATGCTCGCTGAAACACACTCGCGGAGATTCTGTTGCTGAGTACAGAAGTTTTTTCCGTAAGTACTTTTTGTCTGTAATGTGTCTGTATGATATATATGTTTATTTGTTTGTTTGTCTGATTGTTTCCTGAATTTTGTCTTTGTCACTGGGGTCAGCATCTTCCCTCTTGCTCCAGTAATGATTAGTCGAGCGAAAGTTTTGCTGCCAGCCTCCAAATATTGTTAAAGTTTTGTATTATGGAATTGTAGAAATGCAAAACAGTTCCATTTCGATATTCGTCTCTCACCCCTGGAGATTCTTTCGTGTCTCCTGCTGTCTTTGTTGTTGTCATGGTCGTCTTTTTCCTCTGTGTCGTCCTTCCTCTTCTTATTCTCTAACATCTTTCTTCATATAAAATATTCATTCCATTATTTGCATTTCTGTTTCTCTTTCTTTCTATCGTTTCCTATTTTGCTTTCCCCTTCCTTGTACGCACACACACACACACACACACACACACACACACCTTTCTTTCATTTTTCAGTTTCCTCTCTCTCTCTCTCTCTCTCTCCCTCGCACACACAACTGCAAATACTGTACATATATTCCAATTTTCGTTTATTTGTAGTATTCAATTTTTCTCTTAATATTTTCATAGCCATTTTTCCCTCCCTTCCCCTTCTCACTTCTTGACTCTTTCATCCACACGGCACAGCCCAACCCACAGACTTTAAGAACTGGGAAAGAGCCTTTTGCAAAGTACCCGCCTGGACACGATCTTGTGGGCTTTGAAGAAGACGCCTCAGGAGCCCGGGCCAATCTTCCAGGTGCCGGGGGACGAGACAGCCTGTGTGATTCCTCGCCACCAGCCATCTCTTTGCGGTGTCACTCTGCCCTAACCTGAACCATATCTATTACTCTCTCTCTCATTCCCTCCTCCTCCTCTCCTTTACATCCACTTTTACAATCGCTTCCTTCTTCTTTATTTCCCTACATTCATTCACCTCCAGTTCCTGCCTCCCATCATGCCGTTTTGTCTTTATATTTCTCTTCTTTCTTTATCTCCATTGTTCCTTTTCTCTCTTCTCTTTCCTTTACACCCTTCTCCCTCCCTCTCCTCATTCGCTCCATCTCTTTGCCTCACCACAGCTCCTTCCGTCCTTCCGCTTGACCACATCCTTCTCTGCTTCTTCCGGTGCTATGAGCTCACCCAGACAACCGCGGAGGGCCTTATGCTGAGACACTTCCAGGGGCATGTTCAAGGAGATCGTCAGGTATTTCCAGTGAGCCTTCATATCGAGGCATTCTCAGGACACCCTTGCAATAAGACACTCTCAGGGCGTCGAAATTCTGAGAGCATATTTCTTCGTGTGGGGAGGGGTCAGGGGGAGGGGCAGGGAAGGAGGAAGGGAGGGGGAGGGGAAGGGAGGGAGGAAGGGAAGGTGGAGGGGCAGGAAGGAGAGAGGGAGGGAAAGAGGGAGGGAGGACCTTTGCTTCACACATGAACAACTTGTGCAGAGTTTTATGGCGTCAGCTGGTGATAGGCAGAGTGACGCAGCCGGATAGCGCACCTCTTCACTTCATCTCCCTCCATTTCTCCCTCCCTCCTTCTCTCCCTCCGTCCCTCCCTTACTCCCTCTTTCCCACAACCCCTCTATCCCTCCCTCCCTCTATCCACAACCTTACGGCCGGGCAGACTGTCTTACCCACGTCCAACGGCGACTTTTCCCTTCCCTCCCACTTCTGGTCACGTCCATCCCTCTCCTCCTCCTGACACCCATCATACACATCACACACTATCATCCTCAAATCATCGTATTTAAGTTGATGTTTTTACACCTAACTACTGGTGCCAATTAGATGTAGTTACGGAAGTATTTAAGTGTAATTTCACCACCTCCTTCAATGGACCTTTTTTCTCTGTGTCGTATTTTACATTTGTCTTACAACACATCTCAGAATTTTGATAATGTTGGTAACTAATATTCAGGACCTAACATTCAGGGAGGGACGGACGGGCGGACGGACGGACGGACGGACGGAGAGAAGGAGTATGTTCAGGTATATAAACATTTCTATTATTACTTAATTTATCTATTTAATTTGACAACTCGCCTCACTCCTTCACAACCCACCCCACTCCCTCACAACCCATCACACTCCCTCACAACCCACCCCACTCCCTCACAACCCACCCCTCTCTCTCTCACACCCCCCCACTCCTTCACAACCCACCCCACTCCCTCACAACCCATCACACTCCCTCACAACCCACTCCACTCCCTCACAACCCACCCCCACTCCCTCACAACCCACTCCGCTCCAGGTTATAAGTGTGAGTTGTGGAGTTAGAGCGGAGAGATACACTCGTGAGAGATAGAGTGGTCCCATACACCCACCAGTGTTGGCTCACAGCACGAGTACACAGCAAACATTTACCCAGCATTTGAGTCTGTGGATATGAGACATTTATGTTTTCTACGTGTGAGTTTGTGAGCTACTATACTGTACTTACCAGGCCTACTTCACCTGGGGGTTAATATAGAGTACCTTCTATTAGCCAACACTACTGATGCTATGTAGTGGAAGAGTCATCCAACCTCCTTAATGATGATGTAATGTATACGATTTGTTGTGATGATTGGTCATGATGATAATAAATCTCTTAATAACACTAATATATCCGAAGAAACCAAAAGATATGACACTTTAGGTTTGGTTTGGTTAGGTTTGGTTTGGTTAGGTTAGGTTTGGTTAGGTTAGGTTAGGTTAGGTTAGGTTAGGATAGGATAGGATAGGATAGGATAGGATAGGATAGGATAGGATAGGATAGGATAGGATAGGATAGGTTAGGTTAGGTTAGGTTAGGTTAGGTTAGGTTAGGTTAGGTTTTTCTACTTTGCTCAACCATCTCCGAATCAACTGAACGTTATACCACACACCAAGAGCACCGCCCAAGATGGGAACAGAACGCCAGCGGATAAAATCAATAATCTTAGTTTTCATTACTTTGATGCAACCAATTACCGTCGTGATAATTTTTCCTGTGTATTTTAACAACGTTTCCTAAGGAGTTGTGTTATCATAGCCTTGGGGGGGGGGTCCTTGTGTTATATATTACCACACTATCTGTATTTTATTATTTTTCTTGACTATAATCAATTAATTCTATAGTTATATAATTCTTGTGTTAAGATAAATAAGATAAGTGAAGATTTAGTGATGATGAATAGATGAATAATTAAGAGTAATTAGCATCTATTTAGTACATATCGATATGAAGAAACTGAATTTTAACAATATTTAATCACATAACCGTATGTATTCAGATTATTCTTTGTATTATAGATATTTTCATAATATTTTAACAAAATGTGAGGGAAAGAATAGGAGAGAACGAAAGAAAAAATGAGAAAGAATAAGAGAGAGAGTAAGGGAGAAAGAATGAGAGAAAAGTGAGAATAAGTGAAAAAAAGAATAAGAGAGAGACTACCTGAGGGGAGAGGAGAGACACACCTGTCGTTCAGTAACTCAGTCTGGCTCTCCCTGAAAACTTTTACTGTTGTTTCATCTTACAGATTTGAGGAAAAGTTTGCCTGTAATATGGTCTCAGCGGGGTATTTATGTCACCCCCACACACATGGTCACACACACACACACGCACGGTCGCACACACACACACACACACACACACACACACACACACACACACACACACACACACACACACACACACCACACACACACACACACACACACACACACACACACACACGCACGGTCGCACACACACACACACACACACACACACACACACACACACACACACACACACAGAAGGGAAATTTATGGCAATAATTTGTACTTTTCACAAGACCAATACTTGTACTAATAAAAACTTGTGTCCACGATTGCAAAACAACGAAATTTGGCTGGACTAATCATGAAAAGACAATAATAATAATAATAGTAATCATGTGAAATAATCTGGGGGCTAATCTTCACATAATTCCTTAAATGTATTATAATTGGTACCTCTGATGTTTATTGTGTTGTCATCAGAAAGAAAATAAAAGATAAAGAGACGTTTCACAGTGCTTGTTATCTTAGCTCACACACTGCTGTTCCCTCATCGTCTGCAACCATGGCCTCACCTACAATGCTTTTACCACAAGCGGCAAAAAGTCTTCTAAGATATATTTAAATAGGTTGAGTAAAAATGCATTAATAATCGAAAATAATCTTTATGCTTTAATTCGATTCTCCCACACTTTTTTCTTTTCTCGTCTGAAACACAAAATAAATCTGTTTAATTTCATATAAGTTACAGTCTATTAAGCAGAACTCTAGTGAGTAGTTATGTTTTGTTTTTCTCTAGTACTAAGTTTAAAAGTCCGAATTTTGTGGTACAAGGCTGAGGGGTCAAGGCGTGAGGCAGCGAGGGCCAAGTGGCACCAACTTATTAGATTCATAACTCCCAGGCGGCCATGTCAAGGACGCAGCCCCTGTGGTTTGTTGCCACTCAAGAACACTCCGTCAGAATTTGTTCCCAGAGACCAGTGACCTTGTTCAACCTCTGATGTGGTGTTCTACTGTCACGGGTCTGTCTCACACCAGCACTGTCACGGGTCTGTCTCACACCAGCACTGTCACGGGTCTGTCTCACACCAGCACTGACACGGGTCTATTTTATACCAGCACTGTCACGGGTCTATTTTATACCAGCACTGTCATCACGGGGTCTGTCTCATTACCAGCACTGTCACGGGTCTGTCTCACACCAGCACTGTCACGGGTCTGTCTCACACCCAGCACTGTCACGGGTCTGTCTCACACCAGCACTGTCACGTGGGTCTATTTTATACCAGCACTGTCACGGGTCTGTCTCACACCAGCATTGCTGTCACGGGTCTGTTCCCACACCAGCACTGTCAATGTGGGTTCATCTCACACCAGCACAAACAGGGGTCTGTCTGGTACCAGCACTGTCACACACACACACTGGCTGCCACTGATAAAACCAGCGACGTATATAATATACGGGAGGATCTAGACTGAAGAGAGAGGAGGGGTGGAGGGAGGGAGGAGTGCTACAGGAAGGAAGGGAGGAGGGGGGGGAGGATGGCTAGAGGAGGGTTGAGGAAGAGAGGGACATGAAGGATAGAAGGGATTTAAGGGAGGTACCGTCTGCCTTCTGCTAGGTACCGTCTGCCTTCTGCTACCTCCACCTCGACTCTCCTCCTTTTCCTTGACCTACAACCTCCTTCATTTCTCCACCTCCACCACCACCTCTCCACCACCACCTCCTCCTTGACTTACACCCCTAGGAGTCAAGTTTGAACCCTCAGGGACTTAATGAACCTTCATCACTCAGAAAAAAAGAAACCTGGCGCCCACATGCTGCCTCACTTTTGCCATGTACTTGGGGACGCCAGCGTGGGGGGGCAGCAGATGACGTGATTACCTTCATAAACATAGCAGGTGGTCCTCCCTTGTGGGTGCTATGAGGGATAGGGGACGGGGATGAGGAATAGGGGTAGAGGGAGAGATAATGGATGGGGATGGGAGGAGGGATGAGGAATGGGGTAAAGAACAGAGGGGAGATGAAGAATGGGGGATGGAACGAAGGATGGGGGATGGTATATAGGGATGGGAGGGTAGGAAAGAGGATTTGAATAATGGGAGGGAAGAGAAGAAGTATTGAATTTTGAGAGAAAACGGATGAGAATGAAGGAGGAGAGGAAGAAGAAAGGAAGAATGGGAGGGTGTGGCGGGGGGAAAGAATTGAAGGATATGGAAAGAAAAGAGAGAGAAGAGGTGGACTAGAGACAGGGGTAAAACGAGAGACAGAAGGTGAGACAGGAGAGAGAAACCAGACGAGAGACAGAAAGGAGACAAGAGACAGTATCGACGGGAGAGAAACAGGGCGGAAACAAAAGACAGGAGAAAGACAGATTGAAGGAAGGATAGCAGGTTCTTCATAAGGCCTCAAGAGAAGGGTGGCGGAGGTCTCATAAGAGGAATAATATTAGAATGTTTCTGTAGTGACGGCATGAGGAAGCTTTAATCTCTGTGTATACCTGAGTCTTCTTTCCTACGCCCTTGTGGTATATTTGTCATACTGGTTAGGTTAGGTTAAGTTAGATTAGGTTAGATTAGGTTAAGTTAGGATAAGTTAGAGTAGGTTAGGTTAAATTAGTCTAGGTTAAATTTGGTTAAGTTAGGATAAATTAGCCAAGGTTAGATTAGGTTAAGTTAGGTTAGATTAACGTTAGGATGGTTAATAATTAGATGAAATAACCTGGTGGTAAAATTCTTCAGGTGTTCCAATTATTCTAAATAACATCTTGAAAATAGTTCTATGAGAAAAAGACGAATAAAGAAGATATACTAAAATAAGAAATAAAATAATGATAAATAAAAAAATGAGTAGACTACGAAAAAGAGAGAGAGAGAGAGAGAGAGAGAGAGAGAGAGAGAGAGAGAGAGGTGGTAGTGTTAACTGGACATTATCATTCGGGTATACAACATATAATTCTGGGTGTAAGAAGTGGGAACAAATTAGAGACGACTAAAATGAGGTGTGTGGGGGAGAATGGGATAAAGATAATAAGTGGAGATAAAAGGAGATGTGAAAATGAAAGGAGAATCAGGTAAAAAGAAATGGTTAGGGTGTATTCAGGTGGTTAAGGTGTGTTCAGGTGGTTAAGGTGTGTTCAGGTGGTTAAGGTGTGTTCAGGTGGTTATGGTGTGTTCAGGTGGTTAAGGTGTGTTCAGGTGGTCAGAAGGTAACGAGAGAACAGGGAAATAAAAAATTAAAAATTTATAATTAAGATATGGATGAAAGAGAGGAGGAGAGGGGAAGACCAAGGAGATAGAAGGATGGGATGGAAGGATAGAGATGGAAGGGTGTGATGGAAGGATGGGATGGAAGGATAGAGATGGAAGGATGGGATGGAAGGATAGAGATGGAAGGATGTGATGGAAGGATGGGATGGAAAGATAGAGATGGAAGGATGTGATGGAAGGATGGAATGGAAGGATGGAATGGAAGGATAGGATGAAGGATAGGATGAAGGATACAGTATGATATGGAGATGGTGGATAATAATACAGTAATAATGAATGAAGAGAGAGAGTACATGTGTGTATTGTTGACTCTAACCATCAATTGTGTATTTTAACTGAAGAGCCAAAAAGTGTAGCCAGGAGGACAGAGAACACACACACATACTCACACACACACACACACACACACACACACACACACACACACACACACACACACAGTACAGTAAACATATATATATTTTTTTTTCAATATCATCTTTTAGCAAAACATTTTTTACTCAATAAAGTTTAACCTTTCTGAACAACTAGACCACCTCCCTCCTTACAATACTTACACACCTGCCACACACCTGTCATACACCTGTTACACACCTACCACACACCTCCCAAACACCTGTAATAATATTTTTCAGAAGTGTTTCAAAATAAATCTTGCTAACTGTACATGTGAACGCGTCATATGTAAATAACTTTCGTAGAAGTTCAGTAAATTGAGACAAATATCAAAACGAATATATAAATATGTTAAGGAAATTTTAGTTAAGGAAAGTTGAAATGATATATAAAACGTTGATGGTAATAAACTAGTTTGTTCATATATTCTTTCATGTCAGGACGTTGCTAGTGAATCACATTTGAAATTTAAGAAATCCTTCAACGTCACAGGGGCGTCTTGAGGTGTGTGCTTGTGTGTGTGTGTGTGCGTGTGTGTGTGTGTGTGTGTGTGCGTGCGTGCAGGTATGTATATGTGTGTATTTCCTTCTTTTGGAATGTGTTGACCTATACACAAATATACAGAAGCAGAAGCCACGTCACTTATACAACCAGTGGCAGGTGACACACTAATGACTCGTCACTAATCAGCGGGTCACAGAGCCTCAGGTGACACAACAGAAGGTACCGTCAGTGTGAACCCGAACATTTGTCTGGTCTTATTAATGCTCATTATAAATTACAACGGTGATATATGTGGTAGACAAGTGTACAGGTGTGTGTGTGTGTGTGTGTGTGTGTGTGTGTGTGTGTGTGTGTGTGTGTGTCATATTGTTGTTTCAAGATAATGCGTTTTAATTCCTACGTGTGTTTGTTTGTTTGTTGGCATGGATTATATATATATATATATATATATATATATATATATATATATATATATATATATATATATATATATATATATATATATATATATATATATGAAAGGCTTCCCTCATCTCACATGGAAGCGTTAGAAATAGTGGTGCCGGTATTGTGGCCAAATGTAATTTTAGCGCTGTTTGGGATATTAAAAAAATGTGAATTCTGAAAATTATTTAATATTTTATTCCCGTAATACCTCACGGTCATTAGAGGTCTTATGTGTGGTAATATATGATGGTCGTCCCGTAGTGAAGTAGTGTATTACTCTTACATCACTCACGGTCACAAAACAATATAGAAAAGAAAGAAAAACAAACAAAACACTGATTAATAATATTCTTATTTCTTCAGCTTCTCGTCTCTGTTTCTCTCAGTTGTGTACAGATTTTTAACAGATTGCCCCGGAGGGGGCTAGTTTATTGGGCACCCCTTACATCCTGTGCAAGGTGAAGCGCAGAAGTGTTTACAGTGCCCAGTAGGTCTGTGTACAGTCTGTGTTGACCCACGTTAATGAGGGAGAACTAACAGCATAGTTAACATTAATAGAACAAGGTGGCGTCTTGTACCCGTGCCTTCAGGTGACGCAGCCCCGGGCAGGACCAGGCAGCCCCGTGCAGGACCAGGCAGCCCCGGGCAGGACCAGGCAGCCCCGGGCAGGACCGGGCAGGACCAGGCAGGACCAGGCAGGACCAGGCAGCCCCGGGCAGGACCAGGCAGCCCCGGGCAGGACCAGGCAGCCCCGGGCAGGACCAGGCAGCCCCGGGCAGGACCAGGCTAATTATTACATGCCACCATAATCTTGGGGCTGTGGAGGGCAGGTGGAACACCGGTCCCTACCCTTCCCCTCTACACTCCTAGCCCGCCCATTCTCCCCTATACAACCCAAGCTAGCCCCTTTACACCCCTAGCCCGCCCCTCCGCCCCTCTACACCCCTAGCCCGCCCCTCCGCCCCTCTACACCCCTAGCCCGCCCCTCCGCCCCTCTACACCCCTAGCCCGCCCCTCTATTTCATCAGTAATGGACTTGTTTGCGTCGATACTTTTCCAATATGGCCGCCTGAATGCGAGTCATATTTAAACAAAAAAATCTACGTCATCAGAGTAAAAATGGAGGAGGAGGGAAGGAGAGCGAGGGTGAGCCAGCTTCATTACCCTGAGGCTCTGTCATTAAAGGCCCGTATCTTAAAAACAACGCCAGCACAAGCAATCAACAGTGCCTGGCGTTCTCATTCACCCCTCAATGACATTATTATGGAAGTTTCGTCAGACGGACGTCCTCCCTCTGCTTGTACAGGCGGTCTTTTATGGCTGACGATATGTTCTCCGTCTCAGCACTAACAGTTGTCTGTATCAGTCTCTCTTGTCGAAGTTTATTTTATAGATTTGACAAAAAAAAAATTTCAAGAATTTTATTATCATAATATCATATATTTCTGATTTACTTCCCGTTATATTAATTAAAGAAGCATGGGTCATCAAACGCCACAGGAAGTACTCAAGACAGTGAGTCATGGGTCATCAAACGCCACAGGAAGTACTCAAGACAGTGAGTCATGGGTCATCAAACGCCACAGGAAGTACTCAAGACAGTGAGTCATGGGTCATCAGTTGCCACAGGAAGTACTCAAGACAGTGAGTCATGGGTCATCAAACGCCACAGGAAGTACTCAAGACAGTGAGTCATGGGTCATCAGTCGCCACAGGAAGTACTCAAGACAGTGAGTCATGGGTCATCACACGCAACAAGAAGTATTCAAGACAGTGAGTCATGGGTCATCACACGCCACAGGAAGTACACAAGACAGTGAGTCATGGGTCATCAGTCGCCACAGGAAGTACTCAAGACAGTGAGTCATGGGTCATCAGCCGCCACAGGAAGTATATAATCTTTCTGAGGATAAAATCACACACGAAATTATCCAAACCTTTCCCGTATATATAAAACGAAAAAAAGTTTATATATCATCTCAACTTATTTTTTAATTTGGTGAAGCGAGTGAGGTCAGTACAGTGTGTGTGTGGAGGTCAGTACAGTGTGTGTGTGGAGGTCAGTACAGTGTGTGTGGAGGTCAGTACAGTGTCTGTGTGGAGGTCAGTATAGTGTGTGTGGAGGTCAGTACAGTGTGTGTTGAGGTCAGTACAGTGTGTGTTGAGGTCAGTACAGTGTGTGTTGAGGTCAGTACAGTGTGTGTTGAGGTCAGTACAGTGTGTGTGGAGGTCAGTACAGTGTCTGTGGAGGTCAGTAAAGTGTGTGTGGAGGTCAGTACAGTGTGTGTTGAGGTCAGTACAGTGTGTGTGGAGGTCAGTACAGTGTGTGTGTGTGTGTGTGACCCTTGACCAGACATTTGCTCCAGAGATGGCAGTTTGGTGTTACCGCCCAGTTTGTATCTCAGTCTGAGCTTTGTTGACCATATAGGACGTCGAACAAGTGTGAGGTTCCCTTTGGTTCAGTGACACGTGATAGCCTCAGCCTCCGTCACGGTAAGTCCTGCGGCATCAGTCATTAGGCGTAATGAGTGGTCGTGATGTGTAATGGTGCCCCTTGATGCTGGTGTCATTTAGGCACACACAGGCGACTCTCAACGAAACTGGTTGACTTAGGCTTTCCTAGTCATACAAATTCATAATTCGTAGCTCATGCAGGCGAATCTGAACGACTAGAGTTAATTCGGCTTTTCGGGTCAGAGTGAAGACATTCAACCCATGGACTGTGTGGGAGGGATGTGGTACTGTGTGTAGCAGGCAGACTACCAAGACACAACCTGACAGACAGACACACACATATACCATCATACCAGCGGCACGTGTAAACAAAACATCTAACTGTTCATTACTGTTTGTTTGTTTTTACAGCCATAAACACACTGATGATGTAAACAGTTGAACATATTGGACATCAATACTTAATGACCACAAAAATAATATTAATGTAGCACACTGACTCAGCCTACCCACACATATATTACATTGGAATATATACTTGATTATAGTACCATACACAGCGGTACATGTAGGTACACAGATATGTCAACCGTGCCAACTAAACCTTCCACACTTACCATCCATACACGTCTGCTAATAGTACATCAGTGCCACACACATACATCAGTGCCACACACATACATCAGTGCCACACATACATCAGTGCCACACATACATCAGTGCCACACACATGCATGAGTGCCACACACATACATCAGTGCCACACACATACATCGGTGCCACACATACATCAGTGCCACACATACATCAGTGCCACAGACCTACATCAGTGCCACCATACATCACATCAGTGCCACACACCTACATCAGTGCCACACACATACATCAGTGCCACACACCTACATCAGTGCCACACACATACATCAGTGCCACACACCTACATCAGTGCCACACACATACATCAGTGCCACACACCTACATCAGTGCCACACACATACATCAGTGCCATAAACAGAGTGAGTATTATATCCCCTATTGAGCGGTGACCACCTGCAGCCAGCCAAGGGAGCAGCATTACGACAACATACATCTCCATCACCTGTATTACGGGTCTCCAGAGGCCGCCTCCTGCATCACCACAATAGCCAATATGCTGCTGGTGTGACGGCCGCCTACCACTCACGCTACTTGTCACTCTGGTCGTGGTCCTTGTTGCGAGCAAGTAGTTTATCAGAGATGCCTCCACAGATGCCTCTATAAATGCCACTACAGATGTTACCATAGATGCCACACTAAAGGCCACCACAGATGCCACCATGGATGCCACACTAAAGGCCACCACAGATGGCAACAGAGATGCCAACTACAGATGTCACCACAGATGTCACTACAGATGCCACCATAGATGTCACTACAGATGCCACCATAGAGGCCACCACAGATGTCACCACAGATGTCACCGTCTTATGTATACAGCCTCAGTTTGTCATAAGCATACCACACGTGGGATGGATACCAGAACATACGATCGTCAGGCGTAGCTCAAGCGTTCGTCAGGCGTAGCTCTCGCAAGGTCCTCATTAATAAATTTTGATTACTCTTACTGGTAATGTCATCTATAATATAGGAACCATCTTATAGTCAACTCTGGCCAGACTGATCGATATATCAAAAACTGGTTGTGTTTTATATACATTACCATATAATGCGTCAACGAGAGACTTATATAATATAGTAACAGTATTATGGCACACGATCATGACTCACTTACGGTGTGTTAAATACATTCATATACTCTAGTAGTCAGTAGCAGATAGTGTATTAAGTTATATTCTTCTCTCTCTCCTATCCCTTCCCTTCTCTTGTCTTTTCTTTTCCTTCTTTTAACCCATCATCATCATCATCATCTTTCCTACTCAAGATTTGTTTCATTAAAGAGAACGGAGGAGATATATATATAGACAAAGAGAATGAGGGAGAGAAGAAGAAGGAGAATAAAAGAGAGAGTAATAACAGAAAGATGTTAATAGAGGATGAGGAGGGGAAGAGGAGGAAAAAAGATAATATAATGAATAGAAGAAATGAGAGAGAGAAGAAGAAGAAAAGGAGAGAAGACACGATAAGGGAAGAAATGAAATATGAATAAACATATGGAATAGAGGTCAGGTGGAGGGGTACAGTAGAGAGATCAGTGTTGGGAGGTCAGGGAGGTACAGAGGTCAGGTGGAGGTACAGTACAGAGATCAGTGTTTGGGAGGTCAGGGAGAGGTAGAGAGGCCAGGTGGAGGAACAGAGGCTAGGGAGAGATACAGAGACCAGGGAGAGGTACAGAGGCCAGCTCTGTGGAGGTCTGGGAGAGGTAGAAAGATCAGGGGAAGGTACAGAGGCCAGGTTGAGGTAGAGAGGCTAGGGGAGGTACAGTGGCCAGGGAGAGGTACAGAGGCCAATTTTGTGGAGGTCGGGGAGAGGTAGAAAGGCCAGGAGAAGGTAAGGAGGCCAGGTGGAGGTATAGAGGCCAGAATGCGATAGAGAGGCCAGGGGGAAGTACAGAGACCAAGTGGAGGTATAAAGGCCAGAATGAGGTTTTAAGGCCAGAATGAGGTAGAGAGGCCAGGGGGAGGTAGAGAGGAGAAGATTGATGAAGGATGGGGGAGGTGGAGGACTGACATTGAGAGCTATAACTCAACTATTTTCCCCCTGGCCTGAGTTATCTCCCCCTGACACACACACCCACCCCCTTTCCCCCTCCCCCTCCAGGGCCAGGTGAAGGTACAACTCAGCTCGAGGGTGAGTAAGTTGATGAGTAAAAGCATGAATGTGAAGTTGATAGTGTGTAGTTGTACGTGGTTGTGGGTGTACTGGTTGTCATAGTGGTCAGATGGATGACTGTACGTGGTTGTGGGTGTACTGGTTGTCATAGTGGTCAGATGGATGACTGTACGTGGTTGTCTGTGTACTGGTTGTCATAGTGGTCAGATGGATGACTGTACGTGGTTGTCTGTGTACTAGTTGTCATAGTGGTCAGATGGATGACTGTACGTGGTTGTCTGTGTACTAGTTGTCATAGTGGTCAGATGGATGACTGTACGTGGTTGTCTGTGTACTGGTTGTCATAGTGGTCAGATGGATGACTGTACGTGGTTGTCTGTGTACTAGTTGTCATAGTGGTCAGATGGATGACTGTACGTGGTTGTCTGTGTACTAGTTGTCATAGTGGTCAGATGGATGACTGTACGTGGATGTGCATGTACTGGTTGCCACGGTTGCCATAGTTCCAAATCGGTAAATATTCCAGAGGCGAGTTGTATCAAATAAGGGACATATAATGAAAGTAATTTACTCTCCCACGCTGGCTAATTTAGTTTCCTGCGTGAATAATTGAGATGGGGGCGAGATATGCGTCGGATGAATGCCCACATTTTCAGATGTATATAACTATTTTTTTTTTATGGGTTCCATTTCACCAACAACCCCCTCACCCAACCACCAATCCACCCAACCCCTCCCACCCACCTACCTACCCACCCCACCCACCCATCAACCCCACCTGCCCACCCTCCTTCCCACCCACCCCCTCTTTGAATTTATATACATAGAGCTTCAGTGTATATTTTATTTTGGGGGGACAGGATTGGAACCACAAAACACTGAGACAATGTTTTAGTATCACAATAATGCTCTGGGGATGCCTAGTGGAGGAGAGAGAGAGAGAGAGAGAGAGAGAGAGAGAGAGAGAGAGAGATAAATGGTACGGTAGTGTAATGGTGATGATAGTGTGATGGTGTTGATGGTGGTGGCAGTATGGTGGTGATAACAATCTCGTGATGGTGGTTAGTATAGTGTTGATGATAGTGTAATGATGGTGATTGTGGTAGTATAGTGGTGATAATAGTGTGATGATGATGGTTATGGCGGTTGTGTAGTGATAATGATAGTGTGATGATGGTGGTGATGGTGATAGTGTAGTGGTGATGGTGGTAGCAGAGGCAATAACATCAAAGAAAAAAATTCATAAACCGCAGATATAATTCTGTGAGTTATAAAACAAATTAAATGGTAAAAATTGAACACATCTCCGGTACGTCTGTCTTGTTCTCGTCCGGAGTGTCTAAGTCAAAAAACTAAATCATTATTCCTCTTGTTAAGTCCACAAACTTTCATCATTCTCTCTTGACGGATTACCATTCATTCATTTCTTAAGAGAGATCAATTACACAGTACCTCACCATGCTTAACCTAACCTAACCTACCCAATTGACGGAGGTAGACAGCATCAAGCACTGCAGGCTGCGGGTTGCCCCTTGACTCCTCGGCATCAAAATTAAGTATTCAGGGCGGAGGAAAACATTACCAACTCACCCCGCTAAGTTTTAAGACCCGCCCGTGTTGGGGACTAAAGTTTGCCTCCCCCTCCTCCCCCCCTGCCGCCCACCAAGCCACCCACTAAGCCACCCACAACCGCCCATGAAGTCGCCCACGAAGACACCCACTGCCGCCCATCACCCACCAAAGCTCATCAAGGATTGCTCTTCCCCTCCTCCTAGCCTCCTTCCCAACCTCTCTCGCATTTCACCCAGGCTGCTCCTTCCCCAGGCTGCTCCTCCCCCAGGCTGCTTCTCCCCCAGGCTACTCCTCCCTCAGGCTGCTCCCTCCTTCAGGCTACCCTCCCCAGCTGCTCCTTTCCCCAGGCTTGCCTCCCCCAGGCTGCTTCCTCCTCTAGGCTGCCTCCCCCATTATTACAACAAAATGTTTGTGTTATAAAAATGCTGTGTAGTATCTTCTTTGGTTCAGACTCACTTAACTATGCTACGCAGGTGTGGGTGTATGTGTGTGTGGAGAGAGAGAGAGAGAGAGAGAGAGAGAGAGAGAGAGAGAGAGAGAGAGAGAGAGAGAGAGAGAGAGAGAGAAAACAAGGCAGATTGATTAAAGAATAAGTTATATACATTAGTAGTGCAAGAAGTCAGTTACTCTCGTCCTGTTTACTACAAAATCGTCTCATTGTTACAGGTGACATGCGTGTCTGTCTCTCTGTCTGTCTGTCTCTTTGTCTGTCTGTCTGTTACTAAACCACGAATTAAATTTTTAATATGGTAATAACTCAAACGCAATGGCAGACATCCTACTGCTCTCAGAAACAACTTTTGTTATACTTTTGTACTGAATAAATTTAATCCCCAAAAAAGGGTCTTAACACATCTTAAAGTAATCACAGTCATACCATTAACTTTTATCATAAATATATTACCCACATTTTGGTATTATCTCATTTGTTTAAGGCGTCAATAACTCAACATTGGTTCTGTCACAGTGAGAAGTTTGCTTTTTTGTCTTCATGAATAAATTACCCAAATCTTGTTAGCCTTAAGCCTTGGATGTGATGCAATGATGTTGTGTTTTGATATGAATAAATTAGTAAACTCCTAACCCAGTGGGAAGTACAGCCACAACATCTTACCTTTAAGCTCTAGTGAACTATATAACTCTCAGATAAAGCTGGCCTTCACAGAGAGACAAAGCTGACATGTTATGGTAGTGTTGGTCATGTAAGGTGAAGAACAGACAGGAATGTGAACCCGTGAGATGAACAGAAGGAATCAAACAGACAGACAGACAGACAGACAGATAGACAGACAGACAGACAGACACACAAACAGACAGACAGACGGACAATTGACCAGACGTAATATGCTAACCCTACCACTTGTAAATAATTCTTTAACCAGCTGTAAATAACTAATACCGAAACAGTAGACCGATTTAACTTTATTAAACTTCCAATTTAAGTAAATAATTAACTTAGTATACCAAGTTTTGTTCTGTGTGTGTGTGTGTGTGTGTGTGTGTGTGTGTGTGTGTGTGTGTGTGTGTGTGTGTGTGTGTGTGTGTGTGTGTGTGTATATGTGTGTGTGTGTGTGTGTGTGTGTATATGTGTGTGTGTGTGTGTGTGTGTGTGTGTTTTGTTGTCTGTGTTTAATAATAATAATAATAATAATAATAATAATAATAATAAATAGATTGGTATAATGAGAAAGATAGAAGTGAAGGAGGAAGAGAAAGAACGAAGGGAAAGAAAAAGGGAGGGGAGGTGTAACAGGAGTGGCAGATGGAAGAGGAAAAGCACAGATGGTTTGGTGTGAGACGAAAGGTATAGGAAGAAGGAAGGGAGAGAGAGAGAGAAGGAAGGGGCAACAGATGATGGTGGAGGAGAGAGAGAGAGAGAGAAAAATAGGGAAAGAAGAAAGGGGAAGGGAGGAAGGTGGTAGAACGAAGATAAAAATATAACAAAACAAAATATATGGTAGTACCTAACGTCGCCAGCTGATAAAGTACCACCAATTAATTCTCGTTCTCCAAACTGACTAAAAAAAAAAAAAATGGTGCCAATATTTAGGTGATAGTGGCCGTCACGTCAGATATATCACCCTACACGTGCAAATTGGAATGGCTGCGTATCTCTGCCTCTCTCCCTTCCCCCTCCACAGCACTTGATTAAAAGTCACAACTAACAAACTTATTTTCCTTACTCAGTGACGTGTGGAGGGTCTATGAGGGGGGTGACTGTTTTATTATTATCATCATCGTCTTCATTATTATTATCATGATCATCACTATTATCATCATCAATAGCAGCATCATCATTATCATATCATCATCATTATTATTCAGTGTGCATGATGTGAGGCGTGTGAGGGAGGGGATATTATATCATGTTTGTTTACTAAGGGGAGAGAGAGAGAGAGAGAGACTGTTAGGTTACGTTACGTTACATTAGGTTACGTTACGTTACATTAGGTTACGTTACGTTACATTAGCTTAGGTTAGGGTAACTTAAGGAAAGGTTCTGCTAGCTCAACAATATACTAAGTCAGGTTCCTAGTCCAGCTCCAGAGACTAGTAAAACCCTTCTTTTTACCATCAATATTTACTAGAATTTCCTGTATTTTCTTGTCTCAGTTTCCTCCATCTCCCCTTCACATTTTTATCTTCTCTTTCCCTGTATTTCTTTTCCTTTTCTTTGACTTTGATTCTCCCTTTGACTTCCGTTATCCCTTACAGCTTCGAGTTAGTCTTTCCTATTCATAAATTCTCCTCTATTTTTGGCTTACCTATTTCTTGTGTCAATTTCTTACCTGAGTTTACACCTGCGTTTTATTGTTAGTATTATCGTAGCTTCTTTTTGGCTCTGTTAACACACCTGTATGTAATCCTTCCCTATTAACACTTGTATGTAATCCTTCCCTATTAACACCTGTATGTAATCCTTCCCTATTAACACCTGTATGTAATCCTTCCCTATTAACACACCTGTATTTTCACCTCCCTTCCCCTCTTATACATCTGCATAATATTCTTCCCTTTCTTCTAACCCCTCTATACTGTACTCTCCTACCCTTCCTAACCCCTCTATACTGTCCTCTCTTATCCTTGCTATTACAACTATCCTCTCACTTTGGCTTCCTATCCAGCCTGGCCTTCTACCTATCCGGCTCATTAGCTCATCAGACATGGCTGGCTCTTATATTATTGGGAAATATATTTAAGGCCGGATGGTTTTTTTTTGGGGGTGGCGGAGGGCTCAACTTTGGTTAAACTTGAGTTGCGAGCAGGTACCTATTTTCCCCGGTGTGGCTTCCCTGGGTGGCTCCCCCTAGTGTGGCTCCCCTGGTGGCCCTGGTGTCCCTTGGTGTGGCTCCCCAGTGTGGCTCCCCTAGTGTGGCTCCCTAGGTGTGGCTCCCTGGGTGTGACTCCCCTGGGTGTAAGTCTCCCTGGTGTGGCTCCCCGGGGTGTAAGTCTCCCTGCTGTGGCTCCCTATTGTAGCTCCCCTGGTGTGGCTCCCCTGGGTGTAAGTCTCAAGGGGCAGTCAACTTTAATGTTTCATCTTCAATATTTTCTCTAATAAATTCTCTAATTAATAATAACTGGTAATAATCATTATTTTTGAGTGCTGTTGGATATATTACCATCAAAGAGCTATTTTTTACTAGCATTTATCATCTATTGTTTCCTAATTGAGGGAAATAATTTAGACATTTATAAAATTTCCTTCAAATTCCTGGAAGTTGATTAATATATCTGGTACTGGGAACCTTCTCTCTCAGGGGCATCTGGACGCAGTAGAAACATCAAGATGGCTGCCGATCATAAATACCTCGGGTTATTATATCGCCATACCTACTATGTTAGCCCTTAGTCACAGCTTTTTGTAAATTTTTAGTACTTGGACGCAACCCCTTGGAAAGTTGACAGCCCGTAGACACAGCCCCTTGAAGGTTGTTAGCCCTTAGGCACAGTCCTTTAGAAACTTGACAGCCCTTAATCACCATTATCACTGTAATACATACGATAGAGTAGACTTTTAAGGACTTAAAACCATTGCAAATATAGAGTACTCTCTCTCTCTCTCTCCTGCCGGATCACCAGTATCTCACATACACAATACTGATGCAGTGGCTGCTTGTTCCTCTGTTGGGGGGGGGGGTTAATACCAGAGGGATGGCATAACACCAGGGGACGGTATAACACCAGAGGGACGGTATAACACCAGGGGACGGTATAACACCAGGGGACGGTATAACACCAGGGGGACGGTATAACACCAGGGGACGGTATAACACCAGGGGACGGTATAACACCAGGGGACGGGGGGACGGTATAACACAGGGGACGGTATAACACCAGGGGACGGTATAACACCATGGGACGGTATAACACCAGAGGGACGGTATAACACCAGAGGGACGGTATAACAAACACCAGGGGACGGTATAACACCAGGGGACGGTATAACACCAGGGGACGGTATAACACCAGGGGACGGCTATAACACCAGGGGGACAGTATAACACCACAGGTCCGGTATAACACCAGAGGGACGGTATAACACCAGGGACGGTATAACACCAGGGGACGGTATAACACCAGAGGGACGGCTATAACACCAGGGACAGTATAACACCACAGGTCCGGTATAACACCAGAGGGGACGGTATAACACCAGGGGACGGTATAACACCAGGGGGACGGTATAACACCAGGGGACGGTATACCAGGGGACGGTATAACACCAGAGGACGGTATAACACCAGGGGGACGGTATAACACACAGGTCCGGTATAACACCAGAGGGACGGTATAACACCAGGGGACGGTATACCAGGGGACGGTATAACACCACAGGTTCGGTATAACACCAGAGAGAAAGGTAGAAGGATTGAGAGGCTCGGGAGACAGACAGGTAGGGGAGGTAGGAACATCTAGTGTCTTAGTGAGGGAAAAATGTCCCCCGGACCTTGACGCTGAACGGGAGATTTATTTAACGTTCCTTTATCCTTCTGGTTTGGTGGTGTTTGAGGGGTGAGGGGGAGGGGTGAGGGGGAGGGGTGAGGGGTGAGGGGTGGTGGGTGAGGGGCGGAGGGTGAGGGCTGAGGGACAGAGGGTGAGGGTGCTATCTAACTAGTTGTATAAGACTCAGGTGTGTGTGTGTGTGTGTGTAAAATTTTATTTGTTTGTACGTATGTTTTTCCCTTTGTGGTACATAGGTTAGCGGGGTTTCAAACTCTTTGTCTGTGTCTGTCTGTGTCTGTCTGTCTGTGTCTCTCTGTCTGTGTCTCATGTTTGAAGTGAGTTAGAACAAGTGGGAGTAAAGCTTGCTGTGTTTTACCTGAGGCACAGACAAGGTGAAGCAAGTCTTAACTGGTCTATTTTGTAATGTGTGTTTTCTTATTTTAGGGTGTACCGTGTGTGTGTGTACTGTGTATAAGCCAATGTGTAAGGAATGTTGCTTATTTTTACCATTGTAGTCGTAGTAGTAGTAGTAGTAGTAGTAGTAGCAGCATGGGAAGTGGATACCAGCGAAGTAAATAAGATTCGTAGGTCCATTATGACAGATCGACAGCACTGCCATAATGATAAGTTGCAGCAACTGTTGCTGCAGGTACCAGAAAATTTGAAAAAAAAAGTAGCTATAGTGCAGGAGGTGGGCGCCTCGAACTGGTTAACTACGTTACCGATAAGGGGCAAATCGTTTCAGTCGTAATAAACAAGAATTTACAGATGCCAATGCTCTAAGGTATGGTCGGCCAGTAGAAGGTTTGCCCTCCCAATGCATGTGTGGCTCTTCCTATGATGGCGATCACGCCATGGTGTGCAAGAAGGGGGGCTTCATATGCATGAGGTATGACGAGGTAAGGGATCTCACAGCAACTATGTTGAAGGAAATCTGCCGGGATGTCATGGTAGAACCGACCCTCCTTCCATTGGATGGTGAGATCTTCCAACACAGGACTTCAAACACATCTAACGAAGCCCGTGTGGACGTCAGTGCTCGAGGATTCTGGACGCTGGGACAGCGAGCTTTCTTCGACATCAGGATTTTTGATCCCATGGCCGCATGTCACCGTAACCTAGCTCTCGATGCTGCACATAGGAGGAACGAGAACGACAAGAGAAGGGCATATGGGGAGAGAATTCCAAACGTTGATCAAGGCAGCTTCACTCCTCTAGTGTTCACAACCTCTGGTGGGATGGGACCAAGTGCAAGATGTTTCTACGCCAGACTCGCGGAGTTGATCTCCGAACAGAAGCAGCAGCCCAGAAGTTATGTTACAGCCTGGATGAGATGTCGACTGTCTTTATCTCTCCTTCGGTCGGCTTTGCTCTGCCTCAGGGGAACGAGAGCTTCTGCCCCAACTCCGACAACTGCTGCAGATATTGACTATGAGGCTACTGTCACTGAATGCCGCATTGCCGCATAGATCTGCGGCTCAACTAATTTAACACAGATAGAATAGCTACTTATGTATTAGGATATTTAATATTAAGGTAATTAAATGGTGGCGAAGGTGTGGCTATTGGGGGAGGCTGGAGGCCACTTTTTTTGTAGTAGTAGCAGTAGTAGTAGTAGTAGTAGTAGTAGTAGTAGTAGTAGTAGTAGTAGTAGTAGTAGTAGTAGTAATAGTACATGTAGTTGGTTATCTTTTCGTCTACTACTACTATTTCTATTGATGCTACAACTACTATTACTATTGATACTACTACTACTATTGATACTACTACTACTACTATCATTATTATATATCACAACTATCATCAATGTTTCCACAGCCAGCCCCAGAGATAGCTCACACCTGAAGCTCTCTACCTGTAACATTTATGAAGGGGAATTCCCGTGCCGCTGTATGTAAATTTACCTGACTCCCACCGTGTAATTTCGTCAGCTCACCCTGCTGGAATGTATATCCCACACACAAAAATTCTGATTCAGTAGAGAGAGAGAGAGAGAGAGAGAGAGATAGATTATGCAAGAAAATATTGTTATTTTTTTAATATTAGAAAAAATCTCACTTTTATACTTCAGAGATACGAAATAAATGGCGTTTTTTCTCATGCTATAAAACATTATTTATTCCATATTTTTCAGGTGATCCGAAGTCGACTCTTTCTGTTCCCGCTAATATAAAACTTTTCCTGCTAATATAGTACATAAATAATTCTATTGTCCTTGATAATATAAAACCTGTAATGTCTATTTTTTTTCATAGGGACATTAACCTTTTCCTGTTTTCCTCAGCGATGTAAAATAATTAATTGGTTTTCCTCGCGATACATCAACTCAGTATATTTTTGGGTGTGTTTGAGGCAGATGTTAACTGATAAGAGTCACTAACACCTAAGGGAAGTTTGTTCAAGTGCAACCCTATTATATATTTCCCCCCTTATAAACGGCTATTTTATTTTCCCGGTAATATAAAACCAATAATATCTTTCCCTGACAATACGAGACTTGATATTTTTTTCTGATGAAACAACTAACTTATTTTGTCCTGGTAACATGATGACTAATATTTTCCTGGTAACATGAAAGTTATTTTCCCTGATATTTAGAAACCTTTTGAGTGGAGGACTGTGGTCGCCAACCCTCAGATATTTGGACGGTACTCTGAATATTTTACCTTTGTAGAACGGATGCCCTATTTTTTTCTACAGTAGTATGTAGCCTCGTATGTTAAGATTAGCGCCTATATCATTATCTCCCCATCCTTAATTATATGGGCATAGTGGCATATTTTTCTTATTATAAAAATTTCCAATACTTTTTCACATGTTATCCTGTCAAAGTACTGTAACATTTTATTTGCATTCTCCACTAGCCTCGTTTCTCAATCTAGCCACCACCGTCTATTGCTCTACGGTAGTCATGGTCATATAATTCATTTTCGGTAACCTATTCCCAAACAACTATTAATGACTCTCTTCAACAGATCGCTAAGACTACTGAATGTTGTTTTTGCTTCACGTATTGTATTATAAACTTTTCTTTCACCCTAGCGCAATGTTGACACGGTGAATTTAAAAGTCATTTAACCTTCCTCTCTCTTCCATTTCTATAATCAAACAATGGGTAAAAACACAAATGAAACAAGAGGAAGGAAGTAAACACCATGATTGATCCCTATCAAGAAAAATTAACGAGTGAATAAAATAATTAATTTATAGGTGAAACAAATTAAACAGACGCCCACAGATTTAATTCTCGAAAGATGTACGCCCGTATTATTTCTTTCTTTAATTTTTCTTTAATAATTTGTTTGGGCAGACTGTAGTAAATTTTAATATTATTCAGTATATTTTTCACATGCAATTTAATTATAATTATACCAAAATAATAATAATAATAAGTTAGTTTATCCTAACTGACAGAAAGGTACATTACCTCCACCACGGACCACGTCACTCAACAGGTGAAGCAACAGGAACTAAGTGCTTGTGTCGGATATGTATTTACCTTTAAATAACAATAATAAGTGGATTAAAGTTCATACAAAAGTGGAAATAAGCAACAAGACTATACGTGTGTGAATGTGAATAGGTAAACAAACTCTGAAATCCTTGTAAAGACGTAATTTAGTTGAGTAAATAAAGCGAGAGGAGTCTAGTGGCGTCACCCAGTCGATGTGAATTTTCGGCAGCACGAATCATCCAAATATAAGTGTACTATGGCGTTTTAAGTGTCTTTATTATATACATTTGTTATTCTAAGTGTTTTTAAATGTAAATAGGAAAACAAGTCTTGTGTACGAGTGTCTACATAGGTCTTGATGTTTGTGTTGACAGTCCCTTTAAAAGTGTTATTGTTTGCATTTAAATCGCCCACACGTAACAGTACTTAACAACATCTCGACGTGGTTATTGTACTAGTGATTTTCAGACGATTAAGTGATGATTTTAGAAAATTAGTGAATGTGTTGACTTAGAAAATTATCGTGGTGATTTTTATAAGTGTAACGATATGCGAAGTGATTTACTGTTATTATTTGCATCTTCAAGCCATCGTTAACGTGGAGTTAGTGAGGACAATGAACCAACACAGCGTCACCTATGGTAAGTACCCTCTTAACTCTCGCCATTTTCATGCATCCTCTTATATAACTGAGAACAAGTGAACACATGAGTAGCAGTCGAGTCTCAGTGCAGTTACTATACCAAGTATGTTACCAGTTAACTTCACTGAGTTAAATACAGTAATACACTCTCCTAAGGTTAACTGGGTGGGGGGGGATTTAACGTATGTATTCGATTCTGGATTGATGACAAGTTAGTAGTATAATTTTGTATGTTGTATATTTGCCTTTTGATTACGTGTTTGGTATGATTTCCTTTTTGTGTGTGCCATGTATCGTGTTATCAGTCATCACTACGGTCTTTAAATTATCTTGTGTTTCCTTATTTCGATTCTTGGAAAATGGTGCGATATTTTTATTTTAACCCGTATCATCGCCAGTATGTGAGCCAGTGTTAAATATTGTTTCTATATCACCGGTGCTTGTTCTGTCACTCAAGCTTAATAGTGAATTCGTGGACTTGGCAACAATGGATCTCTTATTATTTAATTGTAATATACTTACGTACCTGGTATAAACACTTACAGACTTCTTCCGTTCACTGCGATCCGGACACCCCGCTGGAACTGATAATAGCTTTTAATGACTTCAAAAGCTACAGGGTTTGGGCCTAGATAAGGTATTACACCGATAACTATAGCCGAGAACTACAGATGGGAACTAGTTATATTTCCTAGGTTGTTGCGTCATGATCTGCAATACAGTATACTGTATACATATTAATTAACTGCAATATAGCTCTTACCAAATAGCTGGTTGTTTATACTATACATACATATACTAGGCTATTTTGTAAACAGTTACATTACTACAGGTAATAAAAATGACAAAATAGCCCAATCGCATCTATTTACCATTTATTCAAATCATATATAACTATCCTTCCCTTCATGTAGCTGTCTATGGAGTATTTCGTAGACAGCTTGGCAGTCTCAGGAGGGACTGCACTCAAACTTTGTTTAGAAATGCGTGTGGAATGTTGCAAACTTGCATAGAAGCATCCAGTTGCTGGTTACGGAAGAGTAGCTTAGAGACGTGCTCCTGCTCACTCTCTCTCACAATCTAGTATCATGTCTCTCTATTAGCGGTTTTACTTTTTCAAAAAGATAAAAAGTTCGTTACTGGCATTGCGACAATTTTGAAAATCTCCTTAACTTTCTATTGCAAGTTCATTAAATATGTACTTAAAACTTACCTTGGAGCGCCACTTCATTAATCACTGTTTTCACCATAAGGTTCTTTTGTTCACGCTTATTTATCGCACAAGCAATCGCCACCACACTCCACAAAGCAGCTTTTGTTGCACGCGAAACTAGAGGTATCGCTCGCAACACCGTGGTCAAACAACGAATGATAGTTACTGGTCTATGTTCCTAACTTATACAATTTTATCCTGACTTCTACTTATAACTACTGCAATAAGGTTGCCATTCTGATGATTTACCTGGCAGTGGGATTAGTAGTATAATGTTACCCTGCTGACAGCTCACAATTAACTGACAGCAGCGACAGCGAACACGCCTCCTCACACCATAACCAGGATGACTTAACAACACCTCACACCACTAGTTTGCACACAAGGGGGTGGGGGCAACGGAGGGCAGGATTGTGTGGGAGTTTTCACCGTGTTTGAGTATGACTTGAACAACTGATTCATACACTGTGCGAAAATACAACAGGAATGTATGACTTGAACAAACTGATACGATAACTTAAGTAGTACGTGTTACCTGATTATTAAGTGCCGTATGGGACTTACACGGGTAATGGGGGATGGGGGGGAGGTAGAGGAGGGGTAGGTGGGGTAGTTTTCACTCTGGTGATTTGCTGTACTCCAGTTAGACATAATTTCTTTAAATAAAGTAATTGTTGAAACTTGTTTTGACTCAAAAGTTAAGCTAATACTAGGTTTAAAGTTTTTTTTATCTCTGTATTTCTGGTTTGCGTCTTTCCCCTTGAAGGCAACACTACACAGCGCGGTGGAAGACTCATCAGCTAATGTCGTGTCTTACCGCAGTGTCTGGGTACTCACTACCCAAATATTATTTTGTGCAATATTACAATAATAGTCTCATGGGCTCACCCAGTCATATATTACCCAGAATTACCCAGAGCTCCGATGGGTTGGGTGAGAGCGTTGTAGTCAATCGGTTTATGAGTAAGTGTTACTCATTTTCTCATATCGGTAAGAATAAAATTTGCTTATGTGTTATGTGTGACTAGAAATGACAGTTATTGTTTATGAGAAGAAAGGAACAGACGGTGGTATTTGTAAATCAGGTCATTTACTTTGATCTTGTGTCAGGGTATGAGTAGCCTGGGAGTGTTCTGGTAACAGTTACCCAAGTTCCCGGTATCAACACCGACTGTCACAGTTTATTGACCGTAGGTGTAAGGAGATATATAAACCGAGTTCAACAATATTATGCACAGTATTGTAGGATCTGTGGACTTACAAGTGTGTGAACAATGGACAGTTAGCCGGCGATGTACGACTGCCGGCGATGTGCACGTCGACTCTTAGTGTGTTGTGTTGCGTTGTGTTTCGCCGCGACGTGCAGTGTTGCCCCGTCACAGTGCGTTTTAGTGACGGTGGCAGTGATGGGTAGGGAAACACCGGGTAACACTGAAGTCCATTTATTAACGGATAGGAGAAATACAAGTGGTGACTAGCGTGTGCCATGCACGGCCCACAGAGTCTGACTGAGACTGCCTTGCCATATGGCAGCTTCGGGGCAATGTTGCCACATAACACGTGCAGTGTTGCCACGTAATTACATATATAAATGCTACTCGGCACAGTAGCTTAGATACATAACCTACATCTCCCTCCCCCCCTCACGCTCATAGTCTTTGTCTTGAGCGGACTTCTTAGTCCTGAGTCGCTCCGAGCGTCGAGGTGCACTATGGGGCGGATCCTCGTGAGGTGTAGGAGACTCGTCCTCGGTCAGGGGGTCAGCAGCAGGGGGTGGGACTGGCCGGAGGAAGCGGCGGTTCCTCCACCAGACACGGCCGCTCGGCATCCTGACCTTGTAGTCCCGCGACCGGCCGACGCCCATTACTATGCCCACCTTGTCCCAGCGTGTCGTCATCGGGTCCTGGACGTGGACAAGGGCACCAATCTCCGGTGGCTGAAGAGGGCGGGCACGGTCGTCATACCGAGCCTTGGCGTCCTGGGCACGTGAAGCGGCGCGGCGGTCGCAGCTCTCAGCTCTGGTCTGCCAGTCCTTCGCGAAGGCCTTGGCGTGTGCAGGAACGCAAGAGCGGAGAGGATGACCATACAGGATCTGGGCAGGGGAGCGTCCTGTGTGGGTGGGAGTGGACGCGGGTTCTGGGCAGCTCTGTGCGGCAGTGCCAGGCGCGTCGCTCGTTGATTCACGCACCCTGCTGGCGGTGTACCGAGCAGCTGGGATCTGCTCAGGAAAGTCTCTGGGCACCACGCCTAACTCCTTGCAGTGCTCCCACGACAACAAGGGTGTAGCGAGAGTAGGCTGCACGTCGATCCATCCGTGACACGACCTGTCGCCGTAAGTGATCTCCGCTTGAAAGGAGCCCACAGCGTCCGGCATCTGGGAACTGTCCGCATTGTAGTACTGCAGCTGCGGCGGTGGTCCCAGGTCGCGCTTGGTGAGGCCCAGTTTCTGGAGGTGCTTCAGGCCTATCACCGTAGTATCAGCGCCGGTGTCCGGTATCACCTCGATGTGACCCGACACATCACCGTGTGTGACGGCGACGCGGATGGTAGGGGAAGGGGTAGCCCTGGGGCGTGTGGTCGATTCCACCCTCCTGATGTGACCCAGCTGCTGCTTTGGGCTGCGTGGGCCATCTGAAGGGGGCTGCGTGCGAACCACCCCGAGGGAAGTGTGCTGCTTTCCTCCTCGTCTCGGGCTTTTGGGCTTGGGTTGGCTGCAGCACTTGTCGTAGTGTCCATAGCGACCGCAGGCCTGACACTTGTGGCCTCGTGCAGGGCACCTGTCTGTGTTAGACCAGTGGCCCTTACGGTCACATCCACGACACAGTGCGTCGGCGGCCGGGCATGTCTTGGGACCATGCTGCTTTCCACAGCTGCCACAGGAAGCACTAGGCGGAGGAGTGGAAGAACGTGCGGCAGCCTTCACGTTGTTGGCCGCCTTCTTACCCTTCTTGTATTGTGAGATAGCTCTCACAGCAGGTGGGGCCCGTAAGCTAGAGGTGGCGGACTTGGTGGCCTCGAATGACCGACATTCAGCCACTACCACCTGGAGTGTGGAGGAAGCGTCCAGGGGGATGAGTCGCTGCACCAACTCTTCTTGCCTGACACCTGCCAAGATCCCGTGCTTGATCCAGGCTTCCTCACATTCCCGGCTGTGCGCCTTGCAGACGTATATCTCCTCTGACAAACTCTTCAAACGTACAAAAAAGTCGTCAAAGGATTCATTCTCCACCTGCTTGCAGCTGGTGAAGGCGCGGCGACGCAAGGCCTCGTTATTCCGACCTTTAACGTGCTCCTGTAAAAGGTCGAGCACATCCGTCACTGAAGATGTAGAATCGGGAAGCACTTGCAACGTGTGCTCCAAAACTCTCTGGGTCTCCAGCGACAAACACACCCGCAGTTGGATGAGCTGTTGTTTGGAGGCATGCTGTCAAGGTCCACCATCGTGGAGTAATCTGTCCAACGCCGCCTCCACTCACGAAAAAGCTGAAACGTGACGTTTGGTGAGAGGGCGGGTGGGGGTTGAACAGATGCCTTGGGAGCTGTTAGAGTAGCAAGAGTGCCTGGAGGACGCTGGTGTGGTGGGGGAGGGAGGATATTGGCGCCTTGGTGCGCGAATCCTGCGAGTGAGGGAGGGTGGGTTAGCGCCAGTGTCGCCAATAGTGCATCAAAACGCGACTTTTCCTCCTCTCTTCGTGTCTCCTCCCTCTGAAGTTCCATTTCTCTGCGTCTCTCGTGTCTGTCGTCCATCCACCTGAGAATTGTGGCAATGTCCGTCGCTGGAGGCGGAGGATGAGAGTCTGCGCCCGGTGGAGGGGATGGTGGTGGGGAGTCGTGTCTCCCATCTTGACGTTGTCCCTTCTTACCGCCCATCTTAGTATGCTTGAACTGCGCTGTTTAGTATATAAAGTGGCGCCTCATCAGCTCGAACCACATATATATGACAAACAGCGCAGAAATAACGCATAGAGTCCACTGTTCTGTCCGTGAGTGCGTGCGTGCGTGTATGTGTGTGTGTGTGTGTTTGTTTGAGATAGCGGATGCGGTGGCCTTAGGCTGGAGCTGCTGCGGAGGCAAGAACGTCAGTGTCTTCTCGGATGTCACGCGAGAAGGGTGTACGCCTGCGTGCTCCGTGGGTACCTCAAAAAAGAGGCCAATGCTCAACTCTCAGCTCTAGACACACTAATACACTGACACTAACACTGCCACCGTCACTAGAACGCACTGTGACGGAGCAACACTGCACGTCGCGGCGACACAACACAACACACTAGTCGACGCACACATCGCCGGCAGTCGCAAATCTCCGGCTAACTGTCCATTGTTCACACACTTGTAAGTCCACAGATCCTACTCACTGCGCCATGAAGGTTCCAAGTGTTCCCTGAAGAAGGCAGTGATGGGTAGGGAAACACCGGGTAACACTGAAGTCCATTTATTAACGGATAGGAGAAATACAAGTGGTGACTAGCGTGTGCCTTGCACGAGGCACGTAGTCAGACTGAGACTGCCTTGCCATATGGCAGCCTCGGGGCAATGTTGCCACATAACATGTGCAGTGTTGCCACGTAATTATATACATAGATGCTACTCGGCACAGTAGCTTATATACAAGGTTGCTACTCAGCACAGTAGCGTAGATACACAACCTACAATAACAATAATAATAATAATTTCATCAAGACCATAGTATACTTGCTTTGTTGATATTATAATAAAAGAACCTTAAGTACGTATTCTAGTTTAGTAAATGCACCACCTGTCAACAAGTTTTTTTTGGAAAAATACGATACATTTCCGTTTCAACGTGTGTCTGTATGTCTGTAACAAAGTCTGACATTCTTGTAAACACGTACCTGTACTCTACCTAGAGAGTTTTATCTCTCAAAATACTTTAATTGTCGATGGACCTGTGAAATTATTATCGTTGTTACGCGTTTAAAGACCTCAGGTGTTGAAGCGTAGTAATAACAGTACTGTACCCTATAACTTGGACTTAGAAACCTTCCATATCAAGATACTGTAGGCTAAAGAAACTAAACTTGCATTCCCTAGAAAGACGAAGAGTGCGGGGAGATATGATAGAAGTATTTAAGTGGGTGAAAGGAATCAATAAAGGGGATATAGATAAAGTTCTTATAATATCCGAGCAGGATAGGACTCGGAGCAACGGATTTAAGTTGGATAAGTTTAGGTTTAGGAGGGAGATAGGAAGAAACTGGTTCACAAATAGGGTGGTGGACGAGTGGAACAAGCTTAGCAACTTTGTAATAAGTGCTGGAACGCTGGAAAGTTTTAAAAGGAAGCTAAATAGATTCATGGATGATAGAGAGTGGGAGTAACTCTCGAGAGGAGCTGCCATGCACAGGCCAACCGGCCTATTGCAGACTCCTTATTTTCTTATGTTCTTATGTATGTTAACGAAACAACTGACAACGCAGTCTAGTAGCGTCATCTAACGGTTGTGGTAAATTTGTGTACAAGACGTTTGTGTTTACATTCCCATTAAAATGTTATTGTATACATTTAAATTATTGACACCATATTTTACCATCCTCCCAACATAACAATATTCTTCACCATGTCCGCTGTGACTTGACTTGCAGGAGGTATTGTAAAGAAGGTATCACGGTTGGCCGCTATCTATTATATATACAATACTGCCAGCAAAGTCTGAGGAAAATGCCAGAGCAGACATGATGGAGCATACAGAAGAAGATGGAGCACCCACCGATGTTTGGAATATGTTGTTAACTTTTTCACGGCTCTCATACCTTTCTATTTGGCGGGAAATCTTAAAAGTACCCGAACGCTACTTTCATTATGTAAATAAATGGTAGACATACGCTTGATTTATGTAGACTTGTAGATGATTTGACTTATTAATACACGTACATTTTTGCCGTTTTTTATAGAGGTGTACAAACACATTGGTACTACTAAATGGGACAACTGGTACTTGATGTTTAAGAGTGATAAGTACTGTCTCTTTCACTAGTACGTTTACAGGGGCTCATCAGGTTTTGTGCAGTGTGGCAGCCCTGTGTTTGTTTACATTCGACAGAAGGAAACTTGCAATAGTAAATATACTATTGAATCAAAGTAAAACAATATTGGAAAAATATCTCAATGTAAAGATTTGTGGAATGTTTGTATGACGAGGCACAGTAAACGCACTAGTGAAAGGGACTGTACAGAACTAAAATGTTGCATTGAATCAGTGCTAAAAATGTATAGTTTGGGCTACAATCTTTAAAATGTCCTCCTTCAGCTCAGGTACACACTCTAGCTCGTGGTAACATTGAATAAGTAAACACTTCCAAGAACGTCTGGAGCCTCAGTACATACCGGCATTAGCACAATAACTATTCAAAATAGTCGACTTCAGATGTTCAACCACCAGCTAGAATGTGTATCGAAGCTGAAGGTGGCCATTTTAAACATTTATCGTGAACTAAATTAAACATTATATCATCTAGTCAATATAAAATTTTATTTACGTACAAAATCACTCTTTAAACATCATATACTAAGAATTAAGTAACCAAAGATAATCAGACCAGGTTCACGGGACATTTTGGACCTGAAATGACACCCAACAAAATAATTGTTGAGGTATTGGTGTAAAGTCTTGAGACGTTTGCGTGTTACTGATAAATCTTAACCTCGCGTTGTACATCAAGTCAGGTATTGGTTATTTTGTCTTATACTTCAACACTTAACATTTTTTAGCAGTTAAATTTGTATTAAGAAATAGTTTATGGACGTAGTTTCCATATTTCATTGCTTGGGATTAATAAGGAATAGCTAATACGGAATTAATAAGGAATAATAAGATATAAATAATTTTAAGTTTTCCTAAAAATAAATTATCCTCGAGACTGGAGGAATTTACTGTTTCTTATTATGTAAATGCTGTATAATTGTCTGTTCTGAGTCGAGCTTAATACTAAATTCATGGACTTGGGAATAATTCAGGGTTTTGCACCAACAAGTGGTAGTGAGGATGAGGTTAAAAAAAAAAAGTTTTATGAAGATTTAAAGATGGCAAAAGAAGCTGTGAAGTTTAATGAATATTTTATTATAATGGGTGACTTTAAACTTGGGGACGGACAAGAACCACCGGGAATAGAAGGACGTAGAAAGGTTAATGAAAGAGCTAGAGGAGGAAGATTGTTAATTGACTTTTATGAAGAAAATAAAATGGTTGTTGTTGAATTAATGGGCTCAACATACACTAGGCTTCATTCTTCACTCGGCTTCATTCTTCATGGCTATCAAATCAGGGTCGTGGAAATTATATTACCGGGAATAAAATAGATTACCGTACGCTATTATAAATGGACATCATACTAGTGAGAAATATGGTGAAGAATAAAGGGTTAAATATATTACTGTATTACGGGAGTGATGATAGTTCCCAAGTACAAGAGAAACCCGAAAAGATAAATTATGGAAAAAAAAAACATAAAAAGTTTGGTGTTTGTCAAGTAACATAAAGTGATAGTAGATACGAATGAGATATTGAAATGAACATTGGTGAGGCAGAAATGGCATTGAACACCATCACTACAGGGTCACCACTTTTAATAATGTATTTGGGTAACTATAGACGATTTTATTCAGCACAGAGGAGACCCCGTATACAAAGGGGTTAGTAGGGGTTAATAATATATGTTAAAGGGGATATTAATTTTAGTTGAAGATAACGAAATGGAATAATAATAATAATAATAATAATAATAATAATAAGGAAAATGGTACAATACAGGCGTGAGAGAGTATGCCCAGACAACCAGGAGAAATATCAACACATGCTTGTTTAAAACTAACAAGAGTGGTCCAGGTCTGTTATCATTACATATTTCTGCCTTCCCCCTCCTCTGCCAGTCCTTATGGCTCTGGATTCGCCGCTGATTTACTCCGTTTAATACTGAAAATTGGGCGGCCCCGTGCGAGAAAAAAAACCTTCACTACACACTTTTCTGTACCAGCAGACTCTCTTTTGCATACAATAAGCCCCCCACTGTACTCCTAGTTTGTGTAGTGTAACGTTAGCCTCACTACAGCTCTCTGTTTTTTATAACATTATGTTTCGTCAGTTATTATTTTTATTATTATTATTTTCGTAGGTAATATTTATTATTATTATTATTATTATTATTATTATTATTATCATCATCTTTTTAATAGGCTATTGTGTCTGGTTTCGATGTCTCCTATATCGCCACAGAGTGTGTGTGTGTGTACTGAAACCGTAAGAGGTGGTCAGACAAACTCAATACGGTAGTATATAATAATAATAATAATAATAATAATAAACATCACAGCCTCGCCATATTTATGGAAACCTACTAAAGTACTGTACTGTACACTTGTTGTTCGTCTCTCACACTATGGACTACCTGACTGAGGTTCATGTCAACACATCGGAAGACCTAATCTGTCAGGGTAGTGTTTTTGTCTTTATTAAAGTAGCTGCTTGTCGATTATGCTTTAAAAAACAACTGGGGTTTTGTTTTTATTACTACAGGGGATGGGAATTATCCTAAGTCGTATATGGTAAACGTTGTTCTGTTTCATTTAAGTTGTTGTATAGTATCATAAGGTGGCATAAGTTAGGTAGGGTAGGTTAGGTTAGGTTACGGTGTGTATGAAACCAACTTCTTTATAATTAGGTATTAAAGTCATTTATAATAATTGTAGACGATCATATACCGGCACTGTATAGAGTCTACCAGATTGTCTGTGGCCAGCCAGAAGTCTTCAAACACTAATAGGCAATTATCCCTATTAAATATACATACAATGGCCGCCTCGATCATATAATTATACAGCATATTCGAAACTACAATTTGTGTTAGAGTTTCCCGGGGATGAAAGGTTCCTTCTGAGACGAGGGAAAACACGCCTTGAATTACAAAAGTTAACAAAGAAAGTGAAAACAAATGAAAACTGCGCTAATTATAATTTTTATGACTAACTTCACGTCTCAGCTGAGGGTAAATCTTCAGTGTCAATACAAATTAAAAGAAAAATTCCTAGTTTTAGAAGTCCGACAATTGAGTAATTTTCTCAAGAACTCTCACACGAAAACTGCCCACACCACTGACACACGAAAAACGTGATTGGATGTCGAATTCTCTCAAATATAAGGAGCTGTTTTTACCTCTGGCTATCACTGGTTCTCTCTCTCCTCGTCCTCACTGTTCAGTCTGGTAATTGTGTTTACTTTAGTCGTCCATAACTGTCATCTCTGCTTTGTTATATCATACCGTCACTCTACGTCACTCTACGCACCAGCTCTGGATGCTAGAGTGAACTGAATCATAACTGAGGTATGATTTTCGAAGACATGCATCAATAAACTTTGCCATCTCGGCTTTTAATTTGAGGATTGACTATTTATTTTTTTGTTCTTGGTGACGAGCGGTGTGTATATTGACAGTGCCGTTGGGGGAAATGAAATCTTTAATGAAACCCTGAAACCCTTAGAAAACCCAAACAAGTAAATACGGGTCTTAGTAGTAAATAATATGCCTTAAATCCCGGCATGTCTACGCACTGACCGCAGCCATACTCAAGTGACTCAAATGGTGACCCTTTATCTACGCGTTTCAAGGGTTGTTCTCTAATTAATCGTTCATATAATGTCTTAATCGGTATTGTTACGCTTATTATGACATTAAATATTCGCGAAATAAATACAATATCACTCTCAATCACTTTCAAATTATATGGAAAGTTTACAGACGAAAACGACAGCGGGTGGTGGGCAAGCGAGTGGTGGGTTGGCAAGTGGGTGGTGGGTAAGGAGGTGGTGCATGGGTGGGGTGGGGTGGTGGGCAGGTAGGTGAGTGTGGGTCCCTAGCTGAGAACTTTATATACATATTTTCGTACAACTAGATATTGACATGTGAAGCATGATAACATGTATATATGCACATAACAAAGGAGCCTAGGGGATGGTGACACGTTAGCCATTTGTTTTCGTCTTTTAGATCAGGTGATAAAACAAAAGATAAGAACATGGATTATAAGCAGACTATTATTATTTATCTTTTTTTTTTACCATTTGTCAATATTGTTTCATTTTTTTAATCTTTTCTTCTTACTTTTCCTCCTCTGTAGTACCTTCTCTCTGTTCCTCTTCCTCCCTGAATATTTTTCCCTCACCTCGAATATATTTCTCTCCCCTTTCTCTTCTCTTCCCCTCTGTCGTCTCTGTTATCCTGTTCTCACCATCTCCCTCTTCCTTCTCTGTCTGGGCTCTTATCCGATTATTATTTCTTCTTCTTTCTATCCTTATCTTTGTTTTCTTCCCCCTTCTTTATCTTTGTGTCCTGCCTCCATAGTTCTTGTCTTGTCCTGCCCGTGACAGTGAGACCAAGAGAGTATACCTTATTAGTACAAAATAACCCTTATGTAATTCCTGAAGGTTCCAAGTGTTCCCTGAAGAAGGCAGTGATGGGTAGGGAAACACCGGGTAACACTGAAGTCCATTTATTAACGGATAGGAGAAATACAAGTGGTGACTAGCGTGTGCCTTGCACGAGGCACGGAGTCAGACTGAGACTGCCTTGCCATATGGCAGCCTCGGGGCAATGTTGCCACATAACATGTGCAGTGTTCCCACATAGATGCTACTCGGCACAGTAGCTTATATACAAGGTTGCTACTCGGCACAGTAGCTTAGATACATAACCTACAATTCCTATACGTCATTATTACCTCTATTTCTCCGTCATAGTTTAAGTAAGTCAGTAAGATAAATATTTACGTGTTCCATTATGGGGTAAGTTTACATTTACGAATCTGTGAGAATTATTTTTGTATTTTAGGTTTTCGTAGACTTTTGTTAAATACATTTACATAACTCAGTAAAAGATTATGTTTAATGTGTAAATCTGTAAATCATTCACCAGTCTGTAGTGTGATCGGTAGAATTATTTTTTCATCACTAAGTTTAATGAACAATATTACGGTGAGGATGTAAGAGAGAATGTGAACCATGACATGTACGTGTGTGTGTGTGTGTGTGTGTGTGTGTGTGTGTGTGTTAGGTAGGTCATATGACACATCAACACCTTGTCAACACCTGCAACTTTTACTTTAACTTCTGCAGGTGGAAACTTGTTCTTGCTCTTGTTTGAGAGAGAGAGAGAGAGAGAGAGAGAGAGAGAGAGAGAGAGAGAGAGAGACGCTCCATCATGACTACTGAAGAGGTGGAGACAAACTTCTCTTTGTTGGTGAGAGTGATGGATATAGCCTCCTGCTTATTTATTTGTTTGTTTGTTTTATAACTGTTCAGGACATGATGGGCTACTTCCATCACCTTAGTAACGGGCTTGGTTCTTACTGTATCTCGTTTTTGAGTGAGACAGTTTTAATTGAATGAAAGCTCTCTCTCTCTCTCTCTCTCTCTCTCTCTCTCTCTCCTGATCATGTACGAGCCTCCCTCACTCTCTCTCAACAATAATGAGTTCCTTTTGTCGCGTATAACTTTTCTTCACTACATATTAACTAACAGGTAAGTAGGTAAGCTCAATGCTCATAGATATACTTAACATGTACAGTATATCAATATTAAGTTTAAATTACGATAGTTTGGATAGTTTTCGTTAATAACATAAATATACTGTACTTAATATGCAGCTGTATCAATAATAAGTAAAATTGGGTTAGTTTGGATAGGTTTTGTTAATCTAATTTATGATGTGTTTACTGATGGTGAAGGGCTTAATGACCCCTCCAAACCGTGCGACCTGACCTGACCTGACCTGACCTGACTGTGGGGCGTCAAACAATAACCTGACCTCAGGACAATACATTTGTATACGTATATCCCGCAGGAGATAGCATTGTTGTCCCCGGAGTCCTGTAATGTAGAGAGGATGTGATAAGGGTTATGGTTATGACGATTTATGAGAGGCGGTTATATTGTGTTTGGTCTAGGGAGGTGGGGGGTGGTGGGTGGGGGAGGGGGGTGGGAGGGGTGGGAGGGTGGTGGGTGGGAAGGGGGGGTGGTTGGGGGGTGGTGGGAAGGGGGTGGTGGGGTGGGGTGGTGGAGGGGGTGGTGGGAGGGGGGTGGTGGTGGGAGGGTGTGGTGGGAGGGGGGTGGTGGGAGGGGTGGTGGAGGTGGGGGGTGGTGGAGGGGGTGGTGGAGGTGGGGGTGGTGGAGGGTGGTTGTGGAGGGTAGGAGGGGTGTTGGTGGTGGTGGGGGGGTGGGGGTGGTGGAAGTGGGGTGGTGGTGGGGTTGTGGTAGGAGGGGTTGTGGTGGGGATGGGGGGTTGTGGTGGTGGTGGGGGGCTGTGGTGGTGGTTAAGGCCAGGTATGGCTGGGAGGTTGGTGGTGAGTTGTGGTAGTGGTGGAGGGGTTGTCGTGGTGGTGGGGGCTGGTAGTGGTGGAGTTTTGGTAGTGGTGGGGTACAGGGCTGTGGTAGGGGTTGTGGTGGTGGTCGGAGCATGGTGGTAGGGGGTTGTGGTAGGTGGGGGCTAGCAGGTGGGGCTGTGGGTGGTGGTCGGGAGCAGTTGGTGGTGGTGGTGGTGGTGGTGTCGGGAGGCTGTGGTGGTGGTAGGAGGTGGTGGTGGGAGGGGAGTGGGTGGTGGTAGGGAGGCTGTGGTGGTGGTGGGGTCAGGTGGTGGTCGGGAGGTTGTGGTGGTGGTCGGAGGTTGTGGTGTGGGAGTGTGGTGGTAGGGGGTGGTGGTGGTGGTCAAGGTTGTGGTGTAGGGAGGTGGTGGTGGCTGGGAGGTTGGGTGTGTGGTGGTCTCGAGGCCAGTGTAGGAAGGGGCAGGTGGGTATGGTGGTAGGGAGGTTGTGGTGGTGGAGGGGAGTGGTGGTGGTGGTGGGGGGTGGTGGTGGTCGGGAGGTTGTGGTGGTGGTAGGAGTGTGGTGGGTGGTGTGGTGGGGGTGGTAGGATGTGGTAGGGGTTGTGGTGGTGGTGGTCGGGAGGTTGTGGTGGTGGTCGGGAGGTTGTGGTGGTGGAAGGGAGTGTGGTGGTGGTAGGGAGTGTGGCAGTCAGTTCATTGATTCTCTTGTGTCATGATAAATACTTTGTATACCGGTATATAAGCGGGTATAAACTAGCTTGTTAATGATATGTGAAATTTCCTTTGTTTTATCTTTTTGTTTTCTCTTTGATCAAAAAAAAAATCCGTATCAAATCATTCCTAATCCGGGGAAGATTAGGACAGTCATTCATCAAATATTCCCAATCAGAATACAAATGTTTGTTATTTAATCAGTTATGGATGTTAAGGTTTTATCATAAGACGGAAGTTTGTAAAAAAAACAACAATTTAGATTTGGTAACTAAAAGGTGTGTCAAAAAATGGATAGGTTTGGTAACTAGCAGCTTTATAACTCTGTTTCTTATCAGGGGTTGAGATGATGCAGCCAATCTCCGTTGAAACTTTGTCTTCAGCCATTTACGGTGTGGAATGACACGGCCAATGTCTTCAGAAAATTAGATAGCCAACCAAATCCCAGGATGAACACAGCTGGCGACCGATAAGACAAGACGCTCCAACTAGGTTACCCCGAAGGACGCTGCTAAATTACCCTGAACGACCCTAGGATATACGTAGTTAGCTAACAAGTGAGAAAAAATTAATAATGGTAAATTGGAGAGTTGTATTTTTTTAGGTTAGTTCAAGATTATCAAGACAGGTGGCGTGATTGACGGTATAGAGAAGGATAGTTAATATATAACGAAGTGTGGTATAGGTTAGTGAGAAGTGGGTTACGAGACTATTGATTATGTGTCATTGAGAGGAATCTTCAATAGATAGTTTATTGTGGAGCTTTACCAGTCAACAGAACTTAGTTAGTCAAACACTCGGTGACACCCGGAGGAAGCACTTCGCGGAACAACCAACTCGCGGAACAAACAACACCCGGAACAAGAAACACCCAGAGCAAGCACCTCGTGGAACAACCAACTCGCGGAACAACCAACTCGCGGAACAAACAACACCCGGAACAAGAAACACCCAGAGCAAACACCTCGTGGAACAACCAACTCGCGGAACAAACAACACGTGGAACAAACAACTGCGGGAGGAACACGAGGAAACACCACCCTTTCTTCACACATTTCCCGGCAGACGACCACAACTCACCGCGCGGCCATTTAGTCTCCATAAAAAAAATCAACCTTAAAACATTCTAGACATGCAAATTCAAGACGAAAAAAAAAAATCTATGTAAAATTTTCTGCAAGCCAAGTTTTTTTTTCCATTAACTTACAAGACTTGGTCTGGTGAGGGGAAAAAAAATTATACGAGTTTAAAAAGTGAGATTGTACAATGAAAGAAACCGGAACAGGCAAAATATACTGCAGACCAAATAACCTTCCATCAAGTGCCGTGAGTTGATGGGGGGGGGGGGGGGAGGGGGGGACCACAAAAAATAAAGAAGTGACAAGTAGAGGAACGTGAAGGCGACAAGAGGCGAGAGGACAAGGGGGGGGTTTTCCACAAACCATGCAGGGTCGTGCCCCCAGGGCAGTGAGATATTTCCAAGGAATGTTGTTAAGGGGTGTGGTGTCTGCCTTGCTTAGGTCGCCTCCCTTGGCTGTTTTACTGCTCCGTTTCCCAGCACTGTTTCTTTCTTCGTCTGGCCGCGACATTATACACCGAGCGTGTTATCCTTGGCTTTGTCGCAAGAGCCAACGATTTCTGCGCAGAAGGTTAATGAGGAAGGAGGTTAGAGAGAGGGAGAGAGAGAGAGAGAGGCTGGTGTCACATGAAGAAGGATGTGTGAGAGAGAGAGAGAGACAGAGAGAGAGAGAGAGAGAGAGAGAGAGAGAGGCTGGTGTCACATGAAGAAGGATGTGGAGAGAGAGAGAGAGAGAGAGAGAGAGAGGGAGAGAGAGAGAGAGAGGCTGGTGTCACATGAAGAAGGATGTGTGAGAGAGAGAGAGAGACAGAGAGAGAGGTGAGGGGGTAGTAAAGAACAGAGATACATATGTATAAAGTGAGATGTTTCCTGGTAAAGAACCTCTGGGGATAAACATAGTGCCGGGAAGAATAGAGTAACCGTGTCTTGAGAACAGAGTGTAATGCGGCACTAAGGAAACACATTCATATTTGAAACATAAAATTGATTTAGAATTTTGGACTTCCTTCTTTACAGAGAGCGTGGAGCGAGTAAACACGGTGTTGGTAGGAATAGAAAGATCATAATATACAAAGGGAAGAAGTTGACTCACATACAAAGAATACGGACCCTGGGTTACAACTCCTCTCACAGAAAATGGGGTGAAGGTGTTGCCATTTTTCCCCTCATAGTGGATGGAGTAAATATCACGTTGTTAAGACTAGTTATAATGTTATTTACTTAGGGTGAAGGTACAGACGGATTGGTGGAGTACAGTGAGGGTGGAGATCGAGTTATGGGGGGGGGGGCAAAGTGGAGAAGGAACTGGTTTGAGGAGGAGCTTGGCGAAGGAGGAGTTAGTGAAAGCGTAGTTGAATGAAGGAGAATTTGGTTCGAGGTGGAGCTGGTTTGAGGATGATCTGGGTAAAGGAGAAACTTGATGGAGATGAAAAGCAAAGTGGAGAGGAGCTCGAGGGCCAGAAGCGGAGTGGTGGAGGAAGAGTTACCGTATTCTTACTGAAGGAGGAGGTTAGATGGCGAAGGAAGAGGTAAATGAAGGAGGAACGGGCTATAAGAGAAGTTAGCTAGTGGAGGAAGAGTTACCGTAGGCTAACTGAAGGAGGAGGTTAGATGGCGAAGGAAGAGGTAAATGAAGGAGGAACGGGCTATAAGAGAAGTTAGCTAGTGGAGGAAGAGTTACCGTAGGCTAACTGAAGGAGGAGGAGGAGGAGGAGGAGGAGGAGGTTGCAGAGAAAGAGCAAGTACTTGAGGCAACTTCTGTTTTACGACTTAGTGCCGACATGGTGATGATCCTCGAAGCTGGAGGATGAGATTTAGAGTAATTACACGGAGCTTTACTTTAGCCTCGACAATTCTAGGCACGTGTATAATGTATGTAAATTCCCCCTCCCCCCCCACTCTAATTTCCATAACCAAATAGGAGTTATCAAAACGTAGGGATCTTGTGTGCGTTCTTGTGTTTGCCTCGGTAGGATTCCACGCTGTTATTGCTAATGAAAACAAAGAGGTGGATTCAGATAAGACAATACCCCCCCCAGGACTTGGCCTCGATGTGTGTTGTCATATCCGGTCTATTACACTACGATCAACAGATACTGTCTCACCCATCTCTCTCTCTCTCCACCACACACCCACACACACCTGTCAGTGGCCATACACACACACACCTGTCACACACACACCCACAAACCTGTCAGTGGCCATACACACACACACCTGTCAATAGCGTGCACACACACACACCCACAAACCTGTCAGTGGCCATACACACACACCCACCTGTCAATAGCGTGCACACACACACACCCAAACCTGTCTGTGGCCATACACACACACACACACACACACACACACACACACACCTGTCGTGGGACACACACTCTAAACCTGTCGTGGCCGTACACACACACACACACACACACACACACCTGTCAGTGGGACACACACCTAAACCTGTCACATACACACACACGCACACCTGTCAGTGGGACACACACCCACACACCTGTTAGTGGCGCACACACACACACACACACACCTGTCGGTGGGACACACACCCCCACACACCTGTAGTGGCGCCACACACCCACACACCTGTCAGTGGCTAACAATCCATCTTGCCTTCTGATCAATATAAATTTGAATATTAGGAAATTCAAATCGCCGTTCATTTATCAGTCCACACTCAATATCCAGGCCCGATTTAATCTCAGTCGAGTGTGGGAGGTGAACGGTGGGTGTGAGAGGTGAACGGTGGGTGTGGGAGGTGAACGGTGGGTGTGGGAGGTGAACGTTAATGTGGGAGGTGAACGGTGGGTGTGGGAGGTGAATGTGGGAGGTGAACGGTGGGTGTGGGAGGTGAATGTTGATGTGGGAGGTGAACGGTGGGTGTGGAAGGTGATCGGTGGGTGTGGAGGTGAACAGTGGGTGTGGGTGGTGAACGTTAATGTGGAGGTGAACGGTGGGTGTGGAAGGTGAACGGTGGGTGTGGGTGGTGAACGGGGAGTGTTGTAGTGAGCGATGGTGTGTGTGGATGGTGAACGGTGGGTGTGGGTGGTGAACGGTGGGTGTGGGTGGTGAACGGAGTGTTTGTAGTGAACGGTGGTGTGTGGATAGTGAACGGTGGGTCTGGGTGGTGAACGGTGGGGTGTGGATGGTAAACGCTGGTGTGTGGATGGTGAACGCTGGTGTGTGTGGATGGTGAACGCTGGTGTGTGGATGGTGAACGCTGGTGTGTGGATGGTGAGCGTTGGTGTGTGGATGGTGAACGCTGGTGTGTGGATGGTGAACGCAGCTGCCTGGTGAGCGAGTTCATTATTTGTCCGGGTCACTTTTATGGCTCCACGTGAAGGGCTGGGCAATCATTAACTCATTTTACAGCTGGCTTTAATTGTTATATTTATACCTGGTAACCTTCCTCGTGTGTGTGTGTGTGTGTGTGTGTGTGTGTGTGTGTGTGTGTGTGTGTGTGTGTGTGTGTGTGTGACAAGTATTTCTGCTGTAGTTTCCGTTCCACCAGAGGCCTAAACAATTATGCTCATAGGCCTTTTGTTCCACCACTGCCGCCTCACACAACCTAGCATCACCTGTTCTCATAATAAAAATATTAACTAATTTAAAAGTAAGAAAGAATCTAAATCCTTAATCTCACTTATGAGTATCTTCTAATATTCTGGTGTCACCTCATAAGGCTTCCAACACTTCTTAGAACACGATTAAAAGTCTTAGATAATTTTTATTTTAACAGCCTCACTATAATGGCTTTATAGAATTTTCCATAAAGTTTAGTATCAGCTGACGCGTTATTATGGTTCAGAAGTGATCTCAGGAAGCGAGTATATTTGACACACACACACACACACACACACACACACACTTGAACACAACGGGTCAATCATGGGGAAACCGTACTTTTCTTGCCTCCTAATTGCTTTACTCACGTGAATTTAATTACTAAGTCTATTGAGGGTTTCTCTGCTAATTATCCTTCGGCCTCCTCTTCCATTGACTGTTTGTTGATTTGAAGAATTTTCTCATATAAATTTGTACCGTCGGTTGAGTACGTTGTTAGGTGGTGCGTTGTTGGGGTGTGCTGGTGCGTTGTTGGGGTGTGCTGGTGCGTTGTTGGGTGGTGCTGGTGCGTTGTTGGGTTTATATAGTTACTCATATCGCGAAAAGATTATCACACACACACACACACACAACCAAACAGGGGATTCTTGTATATATTATGTAAAAGGAACAAAAGTGTATAAAATAAGAGTGACTATTCATGCGGTGTTGCAGGATTTATACGAGCGTGGACACTACTGAAGAAGGTGAAGACGAAGGACTGACGACGAGGATAGAGAGAGAGAGAGAGAGAGAGAGAAAGAGAGAGAGTAGTATGTAAATCAGTGTTGTGTACTTGGGCAGGTTGTGAGGAAAGTTTAGATAAGGAAGATATAATAGGTTTGTCCTCCCCCCTTCAGGCCTCAGGGAAGGAAAAAATTTTAAACGAGATACATAGTCGAGGAGTTTGTGAAGCTGCGATTCTTTATGGCACGTGAGTCAAGAGGGTTCAGTAGTCGCTAGTGAGTGGACCCGGGTTCGATCCCCGGGCCGGGTGAAAAAATGGGCAAGTTTCATTGCGCCATTTGCCTCTGTTTATCGATTTGCAGATCGTGTTCCGGGGTAATGCTTGGCCAGTGCAGTTGGCGAGTTGTCCGGTCTTCTCGGATTATTCCTTGACACTGGGTCATGCAGCGTTTTACCTTCGGGTGTGGTTGTTGTGTTGGCGACAGCTTCTACATCTTAAACAAATTCACGCCAAGGTGGCCCTTAGGCCGGCCATCCTCGAACACGTGGGACAACCATAAATTATTATGATTATTATTATTATTATTATTATTATTATTATTATTATTATTATGTCGTAGTAATATACAGTGTGTAATTATGTCGGTAATTGTTTAAGATAGTTACCTGGGGTGAGGGTGAGAATAGCCGATTATCTTACTTACGACTGGACTAATTATCCAGGTGATGGGGGATTCCTGTGAATGATTAGTGTTTAACAGGTATGGAGTTGGGTAAACAATGGTGAAGTGTGTACAGTAAAATGGTGGTAGGAGGGAGAGGGTTCACGAGTTTGTAGGCGACAAGTTGTTCCAGTGAGGGCAACGCATAGCCTAAGTAGGGAATGTGGCTTTATTGTAACACACACACACACACGCACACACACACACGCACACACACACACGCACACACACACACACACAGCTACATTTTATCCCTCCCACAAAGCTTTGATGAAAGGGAAAAAGGAAATGTATACAATGAACCAGCAACAACGACAATAGTTAGTGTGAGCAATAATACTTAAAACTCTCCCAGTTAGCTACACATAATACCAACGAAACTAACGCTAACTTAACGCTAACTTAACCTAACCCCCCTAACGCTAACTTAACGCTAACTTAACCTAACCCCCCTAACGCTAACTTAACGCTAACTTAACCTAACCCCCCTAACGCTAACCCAACACTAACCTGAACCTGATTTAAGTCAATTTACATCACATAATATATATACAGAATAGATAAAGACAATCACGATATTATTAAGAGAACACACTAAAGTGACCAATCAGGTAATGGCGTCTCGGGGGACCAATCAACTTCCCAGAAAAGAAAAACACCAAGGAATTGACTCAAAATAAAAACAATGTGTGAGAGACTTTTGTGAGTTAGGAAATTATTAAAGGTTCCATAAATGAAGAGCTATTAAGAGTGGGGGAGCCTTAGAGTGAACGGATGATGGATGGTAGCTGAGATGAGGTGAGTTATGGTGCCATGGTTATAGGTGTGAGATAAGGGGGGTTAATGGTGCGAGATAGGGAGGGTTAATGGTGCGAGATAAGGGGGGTTAATTGTACGAGATAGGGAGGGTTAATGGTGCATGATTAGGTTAGGTTTCGTGTTAGGTTAGGGAAGTTAGGTTAGGTAATGTCAGGTTAAGTTTGGCTTGTTTAGATTAGGTTTGGTTAGGTTAGATTTGGTTAGGTTAGGATTGGTTTGGCTTGGCCTAGGTTAGGTTAGGTTAGGTTAGGTTAGGTTAGGTTAGGTTAGGTTAGGTTCCATATAGAAAAAAAACCACTTTTACTTAGTTCTTCGTAAAAAATATTCTTTAGTTAAGAGTCAAGAACATTTACATCTAATCGCTAGTTAACACCAGCCACCAGCTCTATATAACCTAATTGGTGATTAATCCTGGTGATTTTACACATACTCCTTACAGGCAATTAATCCCCTTGAGTACAATGACGTATAATCTAATGAGTATTCGTTATTGTACTCAAGGGGATAAGTCGTCGTACTCAAGGGGTTAAGTCGTCGTACTCAAGGGGATAAGTCGTCGTACTCAAGGGGTTAAGTCGTCGTACTCAAGGGGATAAGTCGTCGTACTCAAGGGGATAAGTCGTCGTACTCAAGGGGTTAAGTCGTCGTACTCAAGGGGATAAGTCGTCGTACTCAAGGGGATATGTCGTGTCGTACTCAAGGGATGAAGATATAGTACTCATGTGAAAGGCATCGTACTTAAAGGGTTAGTTAATTGATTACGTAATTGTCACCTTCAGGTTGTGGTAATGCCTCTCTCTTCCCCCTCCTTCCCCCTCCCTCCCTTCCCTCTCCTACCCCCTCCCTTCTTTCCCCCTCCTCCTTTTCCCCTCCCTTCCTTCCCTCTCCTCCACCAGCCCTCAACACCTCCCTGCATAAATTAGTTAATTATTCTAGTCTCGACACACACTCAAAACTTGGCTCCTGGAGGTCGACCATTGAGGGTGAGAGTGGTGGCGTGTTGTGGAGCTGGGAGAACGACGCCCCCGTGGGCAGGATATATCGTCTGGGCAGGATATATCGTCTGGGCAGGATATATCGTCTGGGCAGGATATATCGTCTGGGCAGGATATATCGTCTGGGTAGGATATATCGTCTGGGCAGGATATATCGCCTGGACAGAATATATTGTCTGGACAGAATATAGCTACCATCTGGACAATAGCTACATCATCTGGACAATAGATCTTTTGGACGATATTTATGCTGGACAGAATCGTATAGTAGATCATGTTGCGAGGTGTTAATGGTTAGTGTTATGAGGCATTGTTCTCTCTCTCTCTCTCTCTCTCTCTCTCTCTCTCATTCTTCTTCCTCTTCCATTCTTTGTCCTCTTGCTCTCCCTCGCCTCCATTTTTTCCTATACCCTCTCTTTCTTCTTGTGTCTTTTGTCCTCTTTCTTTCCTTCTCCTTCCTTTATTCCCTCTTACTCCTCTTTCTGCGGCATTCTTTTTTTCATCACTCTACCTCCCCCTTCTCTCCCTCTCCCTACACCCTCTCCTTCCCTCTCCCCACTTATTTTTTCTCCTGCCCCCACTCTCCCTCTTTGAGCAGCTGTAGGTGGCACCTTGGACCACCAGCTGAACCAGGCAGCGAAACCAGCAAACCCATTTTCCTGCGTTCCTCCTGCCCCTGCCCTTCAGTCTTCTGTCTCCTGCCCCCTGCTCCCGTCTTTGCCTCCCGTCTCTGGCCCTCCTGTCTCCTGCCCCTGTCTCCCTGCCCTCCCTGCCCCTGCCTCCCTGCCTCTCACTCTGCCCCCTGCCCTCCCTGCTCCCCTGCCCCCTGCCCCTGCCTCTTTGCCCCTCCCCCGTCTCCCTGCCCTTGCCCTCCTGCCCTCTGCTCCTTCCCTCCCCTCTCTCTGGCACTTTTTCCTTCTCCTCCTTCTGTAATCTTCCCTATATTACACACTTCCTCCTCCCCCACTTCCTCATCACCCTCCCTCTCTCTCTCTCTCTCTCTCTCTCTCTCTCTCTCTCTCTCTCGTCCTTCCTCCGTCCTCCTGACTTTCCAGCATCACCCATTATATCTTCCATGGTGGAGACTGGATGTGTGTGGTGCAAGAGAGCGACTGAGGGAAATATAAGAGGAGGGAGAGGAGGAGGAGGAGGAGGAGGGAAGCACACGTTGGTTCAATGTTGATTGCTGATTGATTCTAACATTCACGACTCAAGACGGTATCATGGGAGGGAAGAGACACAGATAAGGGAAGAGGTGGGTGGATGGGTGGGAGGGAGGAGGGAGGGGAGGAGGAGGAGGAGAAGGAGGAGAGGGAGGGGGGAGGAGGAGGGAGGAGGAGGAGGAGGAGGGAGGGAGGGAGGAGGGAGGGAGGGAGGAGGGAGGAGGAGGAGGGGGGAGGAGGGAGGAGGGGGAGGGGAGGGAGAGGTGGAGGAGGAGGAGGAGGAGGTCAGCCAGTGAGAGGAAAGAGCTACCTGTGATGGGGACTTGCATGTGGGATGGCTGAGGGGTGTAGGTGGTGGGTGTAGGTGGTGGGTGTAGGTGGTGGCTGTAGGAGGTGGGTGTAGGAGGTGGGTGTAGGTGGTGGGTGAAGGTGGCGGGTAGTGGTGTAGTTGAGAGGAAGTGTCGTAGTATTGTTGGGGAGTTAAGATGTAGAGAGAGAGAGAGAGAGAGAGAGAGAGAGAGAGAGAGAGAGTACAGTAAACATCTCCTGAACATTACCCCCAGTTTAGGGCAGCTTTCAACAACCATACATATTTATAGTTGTATAATAAACTCACCCCGGTACAAAAAAATGAATACAATTACAATGTAAATAGAATATATACATTGTAAATGTATATTAAATGAAATGAATAATGAAACGATGTTGATGAATGAATGTAAAGTTAATGATATTATATACATGTAGATTTTCTCATAGTCTGTCTGTCTGCCTGTCGATATGTCTGTCTGTCTGTCTGTCTGTCTCTTTTTATTTTCTCTCTGTCATTTGTTTCGTAAAAGCATCGAAATTGGTAATATTTTATCTACAGGCTATAGCACTCTTGAAGAAACTAAAAAATACTCCTCGTGTTTGCTTTTGTTTATCTGCAACATAAAAGCATCGAAATTACTGCCATTTAATTCCGTTCATTACACAGAGAGCATCTAACGCCAAGGGCTTCCTCCAAGACAATGTTCGCGGGAGGGAAAAATTCACGAATGACCTGGAAATGTATATAAAAAACAACTATACAATTGGGAGGCATCTGTGTCGTTAACTCTCCCAGTACTGGATAATTACTGTAGGTTAAGAGAGAGAGAGAGAGAGAGAGAGAGAGAGAGATATTGGCCTTGGGGAGAGAGTGGAGAGGCTAGGGGAGAGACGGGACTGCAGGTGGTGGGGTGGGAAAGTGAGGGAAGGGGAGAACCAGCGGGAAAGTAGGTGAGGGGAGGTAGAAAGAGTGGGGAGAGGAGAGAGGGGACGGCAGGTGGGTGGGAAGCTGTGAGAGGGGAAGCGAGGGAAGGGAGAGGACTCGAGGGTAGATGAGAGGGGTCAATGATAGCTGGGATATGAGCCGAGGGGAGACTAGTGGAATATTAGGACGAGGAGAAAATGGTGTGAGGGGGAGGACACCGCTAACGATGACTGAGTGTTGTCGAGGGGTCCTAGAGAGAGAGAGAGAGAGAGAACACTCACGTCGACGGTGATGCCCGGAGACTTGTACACGATGATCTGGTCAGGGCTTGAAGGGCTGAACTGGTAGAACTGGTCGGAGCCGCGCCACCAGTTGAGGGAGTACAGGCTGTTCCCCTCCAGGTCGAATTCACACCCGAGCTGGACCGTCTTCCCCGCCTGGACCTTTGGTGGCACCTGCATGTTCAAGATACGGATGCTGGCTGTACCTGTGGGGGGAAGGAGTACGCTTGTTTAATGCTGTATTTTGGGATTATTATTATTATTGTTATTATTATTATTATTATTATTATTATTATTATTATTATATTTTATTTACTGTTTGGTTTTCTTTTGATTAATTAATATGACACTTGTATGGTTAACACATTTACGCTCTATACAGTATAAAGAATAATGAGATCTGGTCATTTTTTATTATCAGGGTCAAGGGTTATAAACCTAACTTTGAGGGTTTTGGCCCAGGGATCTATAGTATTTTAATAATTATATATACTTGATGCCAACATATCTTGTCAGGCTACAGGTATTGATATAAGTAGTGATGGAGTTTATGTGTTTAAGTCATTATTAAGAAGTTTGGGTCAACACCTGGTATCTGTTACAGGTAGATGGGTGGATAAGCTAGTGATCTATACGAGTCTTTATTTTCATCACTTTATCAAATCTTCTTCTTTCTTCTTTCAATTTTCTCTTGAGGTTTCATTACTTGTTTATTTATTATTATTTTTATTACGTCACTATTAGGTCACTATCATCGGCATACGAGGTTCACTATCATCTGCATGCGAGGTCACTATCATCTGCATACAAGGTCACTATTATCTGCATACGAGGTCACTATTATCTGCATACTAGGTCACTATCATCTGCATACAAGGTCACTATTATCTGCATACTAGGTCACTATTATCTGCATACGAGGTAACTATTATCTGCATACGAGGTCACTATTATCTGCATGCGAGATCACTATTATCTGCATACGAGGTCACTATTATCTGCATACGAGGTCACTATTATCTGCATACGAGGTCACTATTATCTGCATACGAGGTCACTATTATCTGCATACGAGGTCACTATTATCTGCATACTAGGTCACTATCATCTGCATACAAGGTCACTATTATCTGCATACTAGGTCACTATTATCTGCATACGAGGTCACTATTATCTGCATACGAGGTCACTATCATCTGCATACGAGGTCACTATCATCTGCATTTTTCTTAACCTTTCCTCTCCTTGTTCATCCCTTGTTTACATTGTTTATACTGAAGGGGAGAGACAGTGGTTACAATATAAACAGTAAGCAAAACAAAACAAGAATAATCAACAAAATCAACAAAATATAGCAAATTACAGTATATACAAGTGACTATAAACCCAAAAATAAACAAGGAGAATAATGAAGAAAAACAACGAGAGAGAGAGAGAGAGAGAGACAGAGAGAAGGAGAGAGAGAGAGAGAGAGAGAGAGAAAAGAAAAAATCGTATCATATGTCTAATACAAAAACGTAATCGAATAGACATAAATACAAGAATAAAAAAAAAATGACGATAATAAAAGAGTCAATATACATAACAAATTAATTACACATAAAATACAATGATAAACAGATGTGATAAAATTAAGAATAATTATGAATATTAATTAAAAAAAAATGTAAAATGAATAAGAAAATAAGAGTTAGTGTGGGAAGAACAGCGACCTCATTATACACCCCAACAATAATACCTGGCGTTACCTGCAGGCTATTGGTGGTCCACTGTGTTGTGAGGTGGGAGAGGTGGGTGGGAGGGGTGGGTGGGAGGTGGGAGGTGGGTGGGAGGGAAGGAAAAAAAGGCTGGATGAAGGAGAGGAAGGAGTGGAAAAGGGATAGGGAAAGACAAGGGGATGGGGAGAAATGGAAGAGGTAGTCAGGCAAATGGGAAGAAAGGGGAGGGGGGGGCCGTGGAAAAGGAAAGGAGGCGAAGGAAGGAGAAAGAGATGGGGGAAGAAGGACGGTGAGAGGAGATAAGGGGGAGGAAAGGTGGGAATGTTGTAGAATGAGAAGGGAGGGAAAGGTGAGGGGAGGATGGGAGGGGAAAGGTAAGGGAAGAACAGTAAATGGGAGTTAAGGTGAGGATTAGGATGGCGATTGACAGGGAAGGGAAGATAAATAAAGAGGGAGGACGAAAGGGGAGAGACAGAGAAGGGGAAAGACAGGAGGTGGTTTGCTACATGCTTCTACCTTCCCCTCACTTCTCCCCTCACTCTTCTTTTCCCCTCACCTCCCTACCCCTCTCATCACTCCTCCTCCCTCAATACTTTTCCCTCCACCTCCTCACCCCCTCACCTCCCCTCCCCTCACCTCTCTCCCCTCCTCACCCCCCCCTCACCTCCCATCCCCTCCCCTCTCCCCATGCTAATGAGACTGCTAGAGGTTATGAATTGTTTGTCAAGCAACGAGGTATGTGTGTGTGTGTGTGTGTGTGTGTGTGTGTGTGTGTGTGTGTGTGTGTGTGTGTGTTTTTCCCTGTTTTTATTTATCACTTATTATTGATTTTGTTTACCCCTATAATTGTTTTTGTTTCCTCGCTATTATTATTATTGTCGTTGTTTATGTAGTGTTGTTTTTTTGTTTACTCGCTATTATTGTTGTTGTTTACAGTATGTAGTGTTGTTTGTTTTTGTTTACTCCGGGTCAGTGTCGCCTCAGCAATGTTCGGGAAACAAATGGAAGACGTTGACGGTGTCGTATTTATTTACGAGTCTGTTGCTGTTAAGATATCGGTCGTTATCGGCGGCGCGACACAAGAATGTTGCGTTCCGTTGGGGGCGTTTATCACATCCCAGCGGGCGGTGTTGTGTGGTGTGGTGGTGGTTAAGGTAGTGGTGGTGGTGGTTAAGGTAGTGGTGGTGTGGCTAGTTGTGGTGGTGTGGCTAGTTGTGGTGGTAGTTGTGGTGAAGGAAGAGTATCTTGGGGTTGAGTAGTTGTGATGTTCTACCACCATCCTATCACCTCTACTGTCATCACTAACACCACTACTAGTCTCACTAATAGCTGCCAACGCCACTACCAGTAGCTACTATCGCCACTAATATCATCACCAGTACTAGCACCAATAAACGCTACTATTACCACTAACAACACTAGTAACTACCAGCATCACCCACCACGATCATCTTCACAACCATCACCACAAGCTACCACCACCAACCCCACCACCACTGTCCCCACCACCACCACCACACCACCACCACCACCACCAGGTAGACGAAATATATTAAGTGTATGTCAACTAAGACACCGAAACATACGAGTATAATGTACACACACACACACACACACACACACACACACACACACACACACACACACACACCTCCTTCATTAAGTATTATAAGTGACACCAAGACAGAGAGACTGCCGCCATCACCAGGTCGACATCCCCTTCCGGCACAATTTGCTTCGGGGGGTCCTGACAATTTCCTCAACACCTACCCTCCCTACCCCCCTACCCCTCTCCACCCTGAGCCTGAGGCAAGTGGTGGCGTAGCAATTCCTCTCTTTCCCCCTTTTCCTTCTCCCTCCCTCTCTCTCCCTTCCTTCCTTTCTTCCCTCCCTCCCTCCCTCCTCCCTTCCTTTCTTCCTGGCCAAGAGGCAAGGTCATCAAGTCCCCGGGAGTGGATATCAATAAGCTTCTTGCATATTGCCTCTCCCACACTCCCTCACGTCTCATATCTTCTTCTGTCTGGTGAGAGAGAGAGAGAGAGAGAGAGAGAGAGAGAGAGAGAGAGAGAGAGACGTAATCACAGACATACAGATAAACAGTTTAGACAGAAGGAGAGACGGAGAGTATAAGTTTGCCTGTCTAAAATGAATAAACATTGATATAGAAATAAAACATAATAAATACCAGAGGAACAAAGAGAGACCAAACGTATGTAAATAACAGAAATAAAGATAATGTAATAATGTAACCACGAAGAAGAAGATAATTGCCAGAAAATGAAATAAAGGAAAAAATATATTATAATGAAAACAAATATTAGAATATGATGAATCTTTAAGGGAAACTGATTTTAAAGGAGATGGGAAACATATTTGGGAAAACATGACTCGGATTCCAAACCTCTGCGAGCCAGATTTGAAACCCACAATCCTACCACTGAAGAGAGAGAGAGAGAGAGAGAGAGAGAGAGAGAGAGAGAGAGAGAGAGCAGAAATCTCAAAAGTCTTACATACTGTCTCTCTCTCTCTCTCTCTCTCTCTCTTGTTCCATTCCCCGGTCTACGGTCAATCAGAATGTCCCTCTTGCCCAGGAACCTGAGGCTATGGTCTTAAATTATCTTAATGTGGCTATAGAGTTCCTCCTGATGGAACATATAGATAGAGGCTTCAGTCCTATACTCGGGAGATTCTCAGCTGATAAAAGGGTCTTTGAGTCGATTATCATGGTCGGGAACCCTCAAAGATTCTGAGACGGAATTACTGGAAACTTTTTTTTTTCCTTTCGAACCACGCGCAACCATCCCCTCCCTTCCTCTCCCAACCCTCCCTTCCCATCCCATTCCCTTCTCTTCCCCCTTCCCACAGAATTGGAATAGATTCTTTTATATGGAAATTCTAAAATTCTGAGGTTACGCGAGAAGCTTGGAATGTTTGTCTTAACCGTCCGTCCGTCCGTCCGTCCGTCCGTGATATCCTCCTCTCCTACACGTATAACCAGAGTGTGTGTGTAACTATTGGCACAGGTAGAGTGAAGTGTTAATTTGTCTACCAATTGTTTTATATGGGTCATGTTGGATACTCCTCTCTACCTAGTACACCATCATCATCACTATCATCATCACCATCATCGTCTCCATTACCACTATCATCACCACCACCATCAATAAGATCTTTCTCACCACCACCATCAATAAGATCTTTCTCACCACCACCATCAATAAGATCTTTCTCACCACCACCATCAATAAGATCTTTCTCACCACCACCATCAATAGGATCTTTCTCACCACCACCATCAATAGGATCTTTCTCACCACCACCATCTCTCCCTTACCATAGGAGTTGCTAATTAGTGTTATTGTTGGAAGCCGAAGCAGAATTTAAATAACCAGACAGTAAACATTGATCAGCAGGACTCTTAAGGGAGAACACAAATTAAGGTGTTATAGGAATTGTTGATAGAGTAATTACTGTGTGTGTGTGTCTGTGTGTGTGTGTGTGTGTGTGTGTGTGTGTGTGTGTGTGTGTGTGTGTGTGTGTGTGAACGATAACTCAAGAGAAGAGAAGAAATCGCCGTAGCGTAAGAGGGACACAGGAGAAGAAGAAGAATATATAAAGAGAAAGAAGAACAAGAATAATAACAGGAAGATGATGAGGAACAACAACAACAGAAACATGAAGAAGAAGAAGAAGAAGAAGAAGAAGAAGAAGAAAAAGAAGAAGAAGAACCACAAAACACAAGAAAAAAAGAGAGGAAAGAGAGAATGAAAGTTCAAGAGAGAGAGAGAGAGAAAATGAAAGAAGTTTAATACGCGTCAGAATAAGAGAGACAAGAGTAAATATAGACGAAAGTTGTTAGAAAATATTGAATTATAAAGGCACGGTTTGGTTAGGTTAGGTTAGGTTAGGTTTGGTTTGGTTTGGTTTGGTTAGGTTAGGTTTGGTTAGGTTAGGTTAGGTTAGGTTAGGTTAGGTTAGCAGCTTAACACACCAAAGGGAAATGTTTTATAGCGGCCGATAATCGTAGACTGTATATGACATGATGGGACTCAAGATAAAATACTTCAAAGCTTGAATATATAAACTTGGCTTAACGTTGACTATATACGAGTTTACACCGTGATCGGGAAAATTCTGTCAAATTCTTAAAATGAAGAGAGAGAGAGAGAGAGAGAGAGAGAGAGAGAAAATATATATAAAGAAGAGAAAAATAAGGAAAAATAACAGGAAAGAAAAAAGGGAAAATAAAAGACCAGGAGGAAAAAAGAGAATCGGAAAAATTACAAGATAAAACGAGACAAAATAGAAGAAGTAAAGAAAGACAGAAGAGAACAATAAAGACGGAACTAAAAAAGACAATTAGAGCTACTCTGAAAATGGACACACACACACACACACACACACACACAAGACAGTCAGGCGGCGCCACCCCCCCTACCATAACACCAGCTGGGCCGGCGTCTTCCAGTAAAGTGAAAATCGCTGAGGTTAACCGCACTGGAGCGAATTATCCAAGGGGTAGAAAGGATGGGAATTATCCACGCTAGAGAGCATTATCCAGGGGTAAGGGGGGGTGGGTGGGAGAGGGAGTTATCCAGGAGGTGGGGAGGATATGATGGGGTATCAGGAATAGCGCGCATCAGGTAGTTCCAGCGATACTTGACTCCGTAGGTGACTGTCCGCAAACCCACATCTGGTGTTGACAGGGCTTGGATTTCCTCCACTCATTCATTTATTACCTTTCATGTTATTCGTACTTGGTCTTGAAATCATTCGTGTCGATTACCTCACCTAGGTGGCTTTGGCTTCACTTTATCCACCACCATCCACCACTATCTGCTACCACCATCCACCAGTGTACTCTATTATCCACCACTGTCCACCACCAACCACCATTACCCATCATTCTTACCACCATCTGACCACAGCTACCACCCACCACAATGCATCACTATCCACCACCATCCACCAAGATTCCAACACCGTCCACCACTACCACAATCCACCACCACCACCATCCCCCGGCCAGTTATCAGGTGCGGGCGGTGACTGGGAGAGAACCAGGTAATGGCCCCCAAATCGAGTTTAAACTGTCGTTACGTGCGTCACCCTGCGCATACACACACACACACACACACACAGAGAGAGAGAGAGAGAGAGAGAGAGAGAGAGAGAGAGACCCTTTTAAAGATTGGAATTGTGTTGTGTTTTTGTCTTGGCGTCGTAGGTTTTCACTGTCTAGATGTGAAGGGTGGGGGAGGAAGAGGATAAGGGAGGGTAATAGTGTTTGGTGGAAGGAGAGACGGGAAAAGGGAAAGGGAAGAGGCCAGAGGTGGAGATTGATAGTAGGGGAAAAGGGGGGGAGGGTGGAAGAGGTAGAGAGGAGAAGGGGTAGAGTGAGGGAAGAGGAAGAGGAGGAGAAGGAAGTGGATGGAGTGAGAGAGAAGAAATGAAAGTTGTATGGGAAGGGTAAGGGAGGGGACAGGAGAGGAGAAGGAATGGGAAATGAGATGGGGTGAGGAACAGAGGGTCGTGAGGAAGGACAAATGAAGGAAGAAGAGGGTAAAGGCAAGGAGGAGAAGGAGGGCAAAAGAGGGGAGGGGAGGATGAGAAGAGAGATGGAGAATGAAAGGAAGGGAAAGGGGAGAAAGGAAGACGAGACGGAAAAGAAGGGGAAGAAGAGGAAATGTATCTAGCTATCTCACATAGATCAGGAGAGAGAGAGAGAGAGAGAGAGAGAGAGAGTTATAAATATCGGTTTCAGATATTCCCTGTGGTGACTTTAAAATCAGGATTAAAATGTCTTTGGTTACTCGTAATTATAATAATTCCAAAATCTGACTTAAAATATCCCTCAAAAAATTTACATTAAAAACATCAACTTGTCGCTTGGGTCTATTTACAGTACTACAGGGTCATGGAAAAAGAGTACCCAGGTTTTAGTATACAGCCATTTAACATCTGGGTATATTCATTTTTCATGGCCCTGTATTCTTGCTAATCTTCCAGACGCTAATTATAGGCCGTAGACAATAACCTTGAGATTATAGTAACATCACAAATATTTTCGTAAATATTTGTAATAACTTAAAGAACTCGTAGTCATAAAGGTGATACTATAAATATATTCCTCAGCTGGTAAAAGAAAGGGACGATGATAGATAAATAAATAAAGTAAGGTTATTAGTATATAAAATGAAAATGATTTAAAAATTATACCAAGAAGGGGAAGCAACAGCCAACTCGACAGCTAAATCCAGTGAAAATAAAACCAATGTTAATGATATGTGAAATAAAGTACAATGAAATATACGTATAAATTGTTTAAAATACTTCAAAGAATATAATTTATAAGTAACATTGAGAAAAGATGTTTTATGGATTAAGAAAAAATATTGATTGACTCGTGTTAAAAGATAGTGTAACTCTCCCACTAACTAAACTTGGTGTCTATATGATTTTAAACTGTATATCAAAGTGACGAACTAAACAATGTAGTAAGTGTATTTGTGTCGTGGCCAACAAGAGGAGAAAAAAAATTGAAGTGTAACCAACCCTCATCCTCCAAAAAAAAAGTATATTAAAACAAAAATAAGAGGAAATAATGAAAAAAAAATGAAGAGATTGGAGTGAGGATGATAGCTATATTCACTTGGTACATGCATTGTGAGAGAGTCGATCGCTTTCCCTCTCTGGGCCGCGCGGGGATGAAACAGGCCGTGGTATTCTTGAGGTAAAATGCTCCTCGATGTGCCTCAGGATTTCCGACAACAGAATGTGTGTGTGTGAAGATTTTCAAGAGCCTTCAGCGGGCTGGTCTGTGTTCATAACTTTTTCCTCAAGACTTTTTAATATTTTTTTATTTATTTGTGGTGTAGTGGTAATGTTTTAAGATAGATATACAGTATATATAATAGATATTGTACCGGTTTGTATGATTCTATACAGACAGACAGACAGACAGACAGACAGAGAGAGAGAGAAGACCTACACAGCAACATTTAAAGTTTCATACAATAAATTTATTCCGACAAGAAATAAAAGACAAAATGTATAAATGAAAAGTCTTTGGCAGATTAAGTGTAAACAGTGATAGTGAAGGTGTATTATAGTGTGTGATAGTGAAGGTGTATTATAGTGTGTGTGATAGTGAAGGTGTATTATAGTGTGTGATAGTGAAGGTGTATTATAGTGTGTGATAGTGAAGGTGTATTATAGTGTGTGTGATGAAGGTGTATTATAGTGTGTGATAGTGAAGGTGTATTATAGTGTGTGTGATAGTGAAGGTGTATTATAGTGTGTGATAGTGAAGGTGTATTATAGTGTGTGATAGTGAAGGTGTATTATAGTGTGTGATAGTGAAGCTGTATTATAGTGTGTGTGATAGTGAAGGTGTATTATAGTGTGTGATAGTGAAGGTGTATTATAGTGTGTGATAGTGAAGCTGTATTATAGTGTGTGTGATAGTGAAGGTGTATTATAGTGTGTGATAGTGAAGGTGTATTATAGTGTGTGTGATAGTGAAGGTGTATTATAGTGTGTGATAGTGAAGCTGTATTATAGTGTGTGTGATAGTGAAGCTGTATAATACTATCCAGCGTCTGTAATGTTGTGGAAATTCAAAGCTTTATCTATTATACTATACAGAACATACACACAGTCGGTAGAATGGTGGTGGTGACTAAGGGCATAAGAGGTATGAGAAATGTATACAATATATATCTCCAGCGTGCGGACCAAGCCTTACACCAAATATCCCTAGTCAAGTTAGCGCACCGACTCTCACGGAAAAACCCATCTCCCCGGTCTTTGTTGTTGGGACAGCCATCCTCCTCCTGCTCCCCCTCCTCCCCATTTCCCTCTTATTTTCCTGCTTTTCCCTCCATTTCCCGTCGCAAATAATCTCTCCCTCTATCTCTGTTCACTCCCCTTTTCCTGTCTCTCTCTCTCTCTCTCTCTCTCTCTCTCGCTCGCTCGCTCGCTCGATTCAGCATTCCCTTCTTCATTTCCTTCTTCTCTCCCTCACATTGCAATCACCCTAACCTCTCTCTCTCTCTCCGTTCAGTCCAATCTCCACCCCCATTGGTCTCTGTCATGTATCCCGTTCACTTTACTTTGTCTTGCATTTCTCTGTTATGTTCCATTTTTCCGTTCCTAAATAACTCTCTCTCTCTCTCTCTCTCTCTCTCTCTCTCTCTCTCTCTCAATGACCCTCCCAGGTGATAGTTTATTTTAATCTTTCTACCTTGTTCCGTGTTCCTTTCTTCTCTCTTTCCATAGTGTTCCGTGTTCCTTCCTTTCCTTATCTTTATTTTATTCACCATCTATTATACCATCCTTCCCATCCTTTCTTGTTCTCTTCTATCTCTCCTCTGTGTCTCTTCCTCCCCAATCGTATACCTTATCTTCTATCTCTCACAGTCTCTTACCAACTCACTCACGTCATCATATAGGCAGACCAAGGCGAAGTTAAGACGAGAGACAAGCTTAATTGGCAGTTAGTTCACCCACCGTTTCGCTTAACTATCTTTAAATGGTGATTAATGGGATTACTACTGGTATGGACGGAATTTAACCCCCTCCTCCCCAAGAGATGATGATTGGCTCGTCAGTTGCTTGTTGGTAATGTGATATGTTGACGCTAAGTTAGGAGTCTCTCTCTCTCTCTCTCACCTACCAAGAACATTATGCCAAGAAATTGAATATAAAGAAAATTGACTGAGTTTGAGATACGTAGAGAGAGAGAGAGAGAGAGAGAGAGAGAGGCCCTTCTAATGATCAGTAAGTGAAGAACGTAGTACATAATGTCGCCGTAAAAGGAGGCTGGTAACGTGGCACTGTTAGAGGCACCGTCGTGGCACTGTGTATTAGGTCGGCGGTAAACGAGGAACGAGTGTTGAAGAATGAAACATGAATAGGCGTCGGGTGGCAGAAGATCACAGATGTTGGTGATGAGAGGGAGAGAGGGGAGGGAGGGAGAGGGAGGGAGGAGAGGGGGAGGGAGAGGAGAGAGAGAGAGAGAGGGAGAGAGAGAGAGAGAGAGAGAGATGAAAGGAAAGGGTGTGACTGAAGGGGTCGTATTGATGAAAGGAAGAGGAGGCACTATGGTCGTGGGTGAAAGGGCACGACCATCAGCGGCGGCGGAGGTGTCGAGAGGACATGAGGAGACGAGGTGTTGTGATGATGAGGGAAAGTACACACACACACACACACACACACACACACACACACACACACACACACGGCAGAGGGTGACGGTAGTGTTAGGAGTTGCTTATGATGCTGATATAGAGAGTGGTGATGATGTAGTGAGGTGGTGATGGTGATGTAGTGAGGTGGTGATGGTGATGATGTGAGGTGGTGATGGTGATGGGGGTTGAGAGGGTGAAATCGAATGAGGGAAGTGAAAGGGGGAGGAAGGAAGGGAAAGAGAAAAGGGGGAAGAAAGAAGAGGCTAGGCCGAAGGTAAACGAAGGAAAGGGGAAGAAGGAAGAGGGAAGGAAGAAGATAAATGAAAGAAGGGGAGGAATAATCAATTGTAATGGACGAAAATGGTTATTATTAGTACATCCAACCATAGCTCTCTCGTCCATTCTCTTATCATTGTACTAGAAAGTGTGTGTGTGTGTGTGTGTGTGTGTGTGTGTGTGTGTGTGTGTGTGTGTGTGTGTGTGTGTGTGTGTGTGTGTGTGTGTGTGTGTGTGTGTGTGTGTGTGTGTGTGTGTGCGCGTTAAGTGTAGTACAGTACATGGTTGTGTGTCATTGTACTAAAGCATTTTTTTCTTCTTATTTATAAACATCTTTTCTCTGTTCTCTCCACCTTTTTTTGGGGGATAAGTTCTTATCAGGACAGTCTTGAGTTTTTGTCATAATTCTCTTAATTTTCTTGTGTGTTGTGAATATTTCCTACATTTTTTAAAAGAAATTATGAATTTTTCTCACCGGATTTTTTTTTTAATCGTTCACGAAATTTCTCAACTCAACCATAAAAATCTCAAAAAAAATAAAAAATCTCGGACTCACAAATTTCCAAATGAAACAAATAAACCCAGTGTTAATTCCTGAAAATGCTTTTAAACTGGGTGGGAAAAAAAAGTTTAACATTTTAATTAACTTAGGCCGCGTATATATTAAACACACACACACACACACACACACAGGGAGGGAGAGGGAAGTAGGGAGGGCCAACTTTATGCTCAATGTTTAAATCCAATCGTTATGAATTTTGTATTTTTTTTTTTTCAGAAAATTTGTGATTCAGTTGCGAGGCGCGGCGTGTGTCATGCGAGTAACCAGCCGGAAGGTATGTGGAGGATATACTGTGTGAGTGAGTGAGTGAGTGAGTGTGTGTGTGTGTGTGCGTGCTCACGGCCGATAACGATATGACCCTGTAGTTATAACCAAGACGACACCCTGTAGTTATAACCAAGACGACACCCTGTAGTTATAACCAAGACGACATCCTGTAGTTATAACGAAGACGACACCCTGTAGTTATAACCAAGACGACACTCTATAGTTATATCGAAATCTACAGCTGAAAACATCATTGTCCACCAAATTATAGACACTGTAATTACTTTCATCTATATCCTGTACAGTCAATTGGGTATGCGACCTGTTATTCTGTTGTTAGTTAAGTTCAAATAGTATATACGTGTATTTTTATAATACTCTTGACATTTTGTGCCGGAGAAAATATCGCTGTTTATCCCCCTGGTAAAAGTACACCCACGAAAATAAGTCTTATTAGCCATCTTTTTCATCTATGAACTCTGAGACTCATGAACCTGTGAATCCGAGACATAACACAGTGTTGGTCCCATAGATGGTGTACTGTGTGATGTCTCGGGTTCACGGGATCATGAGTCTCAGGGTTCATGGATGGGACGGAGGGGTGACTGGACTTTTTTTTCTTTGGATGGGTGTACAGTACAGTACAAGGTGGTAGTGTGGGGGGTGAGATGTGAGGGGGTGAGAGGTGAGAGGTGATGGGTGGGGGTGAGGGGTGGTTCATTTCCATCTGCACGAACCACTGCCTCGGATCATGTCTCTTTATCAAACACAGCTACTACGAGGTGACTATAACAGGGTCGCCTTACCTCATACGGCATCCTTGAACATTTCTGCCCTGAACTAGGAAGGCCTCTCCCCGACACACTCATCCTAACTATGGTCGAGTGAGTGTATGAATACACTCTGCTTTTTGTAGAATAAGTTTAGTGAGGATATAGGTATAATGCGATGAACAAGGTCAGCATAGTGATGATTTTAGGATCTTAGAATATAATGCATAAAGTTAACATAATTATGGTTTTATATTCACCTTCTATTAGTTGCACTACATGTGTGTGTGTGTGTTTATAATAATAAATAATAATAATATTAAACGGTTTATTAATACAGTTGCAGCCGATGGCTGAAAATCTACAAACTTACATGCGATTTAGACATATTGATATGCGTTCAATACATTTACAGGGCTGTACAGTACATAAATCAGGAGTTGTTTATTATTTTAACAATAGATGGGATGGTGCTATTCTTATATCTATCGGTGCGGGCTCTTATGGGCGGACTGCGCGAGTTGGGTGGGGGGCTGCAGGAGGTGGCGATGACGAGGGTGGTGCAGTAGTCCACTGCCAAACCTTTCCAGTGCTTGGTGGTGGAGGTCACTGAGGGATGGCATTTCCAGGGTGGAGAGAGCGTTGGTGTAGCCTGAATAGTCTGCGCCGAGCATGATTCTACAGGTCCTTTTCTGTACCTTCTCTAGCTGACGTTGTTGGGTGGAGTTGAGAGAAGACGACCAGGCTGGTGACGCATACGTTAATTTGGGGAGAATAAAGGCGTTGTGTCCGACCGCCCTTACACACTATGTCCTTGTTTGACAAATGATGTTGACATTCTGTATTAGGACTACATAGGCCTAATTATATCCACGTTACACTGTAGTGTAATTGAACAAAACAACGTAACTAAGGGTAAATTAATTCCTATATTAACACATATTATAACCACACATTCAGAGGGAGATATATATTATAAGACAAAGTATAATCATACATTTACTATATTACTGTATCTTCCTGTATGTTATTCTTAATTCCTAAATGTGGTATACGTTTAACTGAACCGGGTAATATTTCAGTGTTATATGCGTGTATGTATGTATGTATGTATGTATGTATGTATGTATGTATGTATGTATGTATGTATGTATGTATGTATGTATGTATGTATGTATGTATGTATGTTCGTATCTGTGATTATGTCTGTGTTAGTGTGTATGTTTATGTGTATGTCAGCAATACAACAGCAGACACAACAATACAGCAGCAGACACAACAATACAACAGCAGACAGCAGACACAGCAATACGACACACGTGGGATTGACAAAGAGAAATGGATTCAGTGCAAGTGTTATCTGGAGGTGACATTATTCTATCTCTATCTGTCTGTCTGTCTGTCTGTCTGTCTGTCTGTCTGTCTGTCTGTTTCTGTCTGTCTGTCTGTCTATCATTGTTTATGTATTTATTGTTTCTTTCTGCGTCTGTCTTCAATTACTGTCTATCTGTCTATCGATCGATCTGTCGCAAGCTTCAAAGTGGGCGAGGCTTTATTTGGTTTGAGGGTGTATGGGTGTGTGGGGGAGGGGGTGAGGTGTGGGGGAGGGTGAGGGTGTGGGGGAGGGGGGTGGTGGGGAGGGTGTGTGTGAGGGGGTGGGGGTGAGGGGTGTGGGGGAGGGGTGGGGGTGTGTGGGGAGGGGGTGGGGTGTGTGGGAGGGGTGAGGGTGTGGGGGAGGGGTGAGGGGGGGGTGAGGGTGTGGGGAGGGGTGTGAGGGGTGTGTGGGGTGAGGGGTGAGGGTGAGGTGTGTGAGGGGTGGGGGTGGGGTGTGTGGGGGGGGGGTGTGTGGGGGGAGGGTGTGAGGGGGTGGTGAGGGGTGTGTGGGGGGTGGGGGGTGTGTGGGGGTGAGGGGTGGGGGGGGGTGAGGTGGTGGGGGTGTGGGGGTGTGTGGGGGGGTGAGGGTGTGTGGGGAGGAGGTGTGGGGGAGGGTGGGGTGTGGGGGGGGGTGAGGGTGTGTGGGGTGAGGGGTGGTGTGGGGGTGTGGGGGGGGGGGGGTGGGGTGTGGGGTGAGGGTGTGTGGGGGTGAGGGTGTGGGGGTGAGGGTGTGTGGGGGGTGAGGGTGTGGGGGAGGGTGTGTGTGGGGAAGGGGTGAGGGGTGTGTGGGGAGGGGTGAGGATGTGTGGGAAGGGTGAGGGGTGTGGGGGGGTGAGGGGAGGTGGGGTTTCGTGGGGAGGGGTGGGGTATGTGGGGGAGGGAGGGGAAGGGGTGATGTTGTGTAGGGAGGGTGAGAGTGGGTGGGGAGGGTGGAGGTGTGGGGAGGGGTGGGGTGTGTGGAGGTGGGGTGAGGGTTCGTGGGGAGGGTGAGGTATGTGGGGGGTGAGGTTGTGTAGGGAGGGGTGAGATTGGGTGGAGAGGGGTGGAGGGTGTGTGGGGGAGGGGTGAGGGTGTGTAGGGATGGGTGAGGTTGTGTAGGTATGGGTGAGGGTGTGTGGGGAGGGGTGAGGTTGTGTAGGTATGGGTGAGGGTGTCTGGCTCCACCCATTATGATGAAGGCTATGATGACACGAATCATTGTAGGTTATGTTATACTACCACGTTTCTCCAGACAATTTTCATATAATTAACAAAACAAACAAGGTAGAACTCTCTGTTGCCTGTAAACTTAAGGTTCCTGATATGTTCTTATAATTAAAATAACATTGTAGAACTTTTTATTAGATCTAAGTTCAAAGTTTCAGACATTGGTTAAGGTCAAGATGTTTACCACGAAGATGAAAGAGGCGCCGCGCTGCCAGGGATGACAAGTCCCCTTACCGAAGACTTTGATCTTGTTACTTCAAGGGATCAGTCTTAGGTCAAGGTTAACATTGTATTTGTTTATTGAGTGACGGTAATTTGCTGCTTACTGACACACACACACACACACACACACACACACACACACACACACACACACACCGAAACGTTTGCGTGGTGATTGACTTTCTTTCCCCCCACCTTCCTCTCCACACTCTTTCTCCCACTCCCATATCTCCCCCTCCACTCCATCTCTATTCACCCTCCACCCACTTCCTACCTCCATTTCCACCTCACCCTCCCCCTCCACTTCACTCTTCAATTCCCCACTTCCTTCCACTTTTCCCCTTCCCACCTCCCTCTACACCTCCTCCTCCACTTTCCACTCCCCCTCCATTCCACCCTTCGTTCTTCCTTTTCAGCCCATCCACTCCTCCGCACTTCCCCTTTCTCCTTTCTACTCCTCCTCCTCTTCTCTCCACCCACTTCGAAGATCACCAGGAACTCCAACACCCAACACAATTAACACACCAACACAATTAACACTCCAACACACCAACACTCCAACACACCACCACACCAACACTCCAACACACCACCACTAACACACCACCACCTAACACCCAACACACCAACACTCCAACACACCAACACTCCAACACACCCACCACACCAACACTCCAACACACCACCACACCAACACTCCAAATACACCACCACTCCAACACACCACCACCAACACTCCAACACACCACCACACCAACACTCCAACACACCACCACTCCAACACACCACTACCCAACACACCAACACTCAAAATAATAATTTCTACTTTAACGAGAGCTAGTATTACTGCTTCCTCTCACGACCAAGAGAGAAAAAAGACTATTTGTTGTGGGTATAAATATATCGTTTTATCCCCGTCGCCATGAAAGGGCCTTGACACCACCCTCTTATCTCTAATTCTGTTTCTGACCCGGCCCTGACTCATAACCCTTCCCCAGCCACCTTCTGGTTAATCTCACCACCCCTCCCCACACACCCCACTCTCCCTTACTTATCTTTACTCCTGCCAATACACCCCACCCTCCCTACACCTCACCCATCTCCCTTACTCCTCACAACACACCCTCACCCTCCCTATACCCTCAACCCCCCCCACATACAACACACCTCACCCCTCCCCACACCCTCACCCCCTCCCCTACATACCCTCACCCCCTCCCCTACATACCCTCACCCCTCCCTACATACCCCACCTCTACATACCCTCACCCTCCCTACATACCTCCCCAACGACCCCTGACTCCCTCACACACACCCCTCACTCTCTCCCCACATACCCTCACCCATCTCCCCACTCCCTCACAACACACCCTCACCCCTCTCCCACATACCCTCACCCATCTCCCTTACCCCTCACAACACACCCTCCACCCCCTCACAACACCGTCTCATTACACGAGTCTGAATTCCTCCCATCCTCCACCTATCCCCTTCCTCTCACCCTTTCCTCCTACCCTTTCTCACTTCACCCACCAATCCCTACTCCTCCCTTCCCTCCCTCCTCCCACCCACCAATCCCCACTCCTCCCTCCCTCATTATTTTTTGCTCTTTATCGTTTCTAAATAGTTTTGTTTAAGAAATAAAACGTCTTTTTAGCGTCGACATTGAAAGCAACGTGATGAAATATTCTGGAAAAATGAAACGTACTGTGCCGGTTGAAGCTTAACGAAAGAAAACGAAAAAAACAGATGAATGAAAAGAAAATGTGTTGTGTGGTGTTGTGATGTGTTGTGTTGTGTTGTGTGGTGTTTTCCGGTAAAGTGCTGGTAACTGTCTATTTAACTGTAAGGAGTGACACACGTATACACACACGCTTTTATAAACCTTTTAACGCGTGTCGAGGAACTCCTGGCGGCTCCTGAAGGGTCCTGGAGACTCGTGGAGGCTTCTACAGACTCCTAATTCTCCTGAATATTCCTGAAAACTCCTGAAGGCTCTTGAATACTCCTAAAGGCAATTGAAAGTTCCTGAAGGCTCTTGAAGACTTCTGAAGGCTCCGAAAGACTCTTGAAGGCTCATGAAGACTCTTGAAAACTCCTGCAGAATCCTGAAGGCTCGTGCACTTACATTCGCTGTTTTATCAAGATTTTTAAGAATGTATCGTTCGACTTTTCCCTCGTGAATGTGTAATGGGTGAAGAGATTTTCTTTTGATATGTAAGTATAAATAAAGTGTATTCACGCGTTATTCACTTTTATGTTACCAGTAAGTTTTTTGGCTTTAAACTGCATTCAGAGTTGAGTAAAGCTGTCTCTTGCCATTCAGGTGTCTAGTGCTCAAGCTGTGAATATATCAAGGGGAAATATTGAGAAAGAGGTGCTCCACTTCTCACCCAATTAGTCGTTCACACCTGTAGAATTTACCTGTTTATATAGAGCTCTTAAAGGTTAATTTACCTGACAAATATGAATATCTTTACCCCTTGTGGTTATTACTGTTAAGGCGCGGACACACACACACACACACACACACACACACACACACACACACACACACACACACACACACACACACACACACACACACTCCCAGGTTGTAGATTCCACGAAGCTCCTCGGCGTCACCCAGACGCACAAACTAAATTGGAAACCACACGTCAATGAAGTTGTCAAATCCTCCAGTTTCCGTCTCCACCTCCTCCGTCGACTCAAGTCCCTCGGAGTTCCTGCGCCCGAGCTCTTCAGTGTTTACTCAACATTCATACTTCCCAAGCTCACCTATGCCTCCCCCACCTGGTCTTCCTCCCTAAATGACACACAACTTAAACACCTAGAAAAAGTGCAAAAAATTATTCTCTCCCCTTCCTACTCCACATATCAAGAAGTGCTCAACACACTGACCCTCTCGGCTCTCTCTGACCATCACCACGACCTCATCTGCAAATTTGGTGAGAAGCTTCTGCACCATTCTCGACACCGGCTCCTACTACCACCCGAGATCCCTCGTCCGAGAATTACTGTTTGACACCACAACCGCATCCAGCCCATACAAGCACGAACTGATCGCTATAAGAACAGCCCAGTCCCAACCATTGTAAAAATTATCAATAACTTGTAATCAACCAGTGTATTCACTCCCAGTCAATCTTACTTTTGCACTGTCACTATGTTGAAATGCCCTGTAGTATGACCTTCTCCCCACCTAGTTATTATACATCACATTTGTATCACTTATGTTACTTGTATATTATTTGTAAATCAAGAGACCCATTCACCAATTATGTAACTGTATATTTTCAGCCTTCCGGCTGCCATGATCTTTCAATAAGCCGTTAATTATTATTATTATTATTATTATTACACACTACTTGGACAGAGGGGACTGCTTGGTTGTTCCTGGGGGCGGCAAACAACAACAGTAACAGTAGTAAGGATAATAACAATGTATTCTAAAAGCGAGAACATTAACTACGGTTTACAACATCGGTAATATGTTGAGGAAAAGTTATTTATTCTTTTATTGAGTTTATTATTATTATATTATTACTAGCAGAAACACTGCCCTCCGGGCGGCTCATTATTATTATGAGCAGTAGTAGTAGTAGTAGTAGTAGTACAGTAGCAGCAGTAGTACAGGTAACATGTGCGTGTGTAATATTATCACAGGTTTGGTGTGGTGATGCAGCCATAATAGCCACCAGTCTCACGATAACAATTTTGCTAGCTGGAAACTCATTTCTCAGCAGTGTTGCCAGATGGTCGGTACTTCAATATATTTGTCTTGCGGCCGCAATATGTTGTTTTAAGAAAAATGTGTGGAGGATTCTTTGAGCATAAATGCTGCATATATAAAAGCGAAACCAAAACTGTATAAAGATTCTTTTGGTGTAAGTTCTGCAGGTTGGGGAGGAGGACATTCATAGGCGACTGTAGTAAAGTATTACAGGTTAAGAAGAGCCACTCGTAGTTATTATCTCTGCCAGCGTCGACGTATACAGACCACACCTGTCGCTGACTCATATACTGCACATATAATTAACATCAATAGTAAAAACTCAATCTGAAAATTACAAGTAAATAAATGCAACTTTGGATGCATTAGATGCCATACGGACTACAATTCTTCACACTGAACATTTAAATATTGATTTATTATTTGCTAAAATTTAATA
>NW_024738773.1:125000-130000 GCF_018991925.1 Homarus americanus | reverse complement strand
GAGCAAAATAATTTAACATGTAATGATTTGCGGTTATGATGTACTAGAAAGGTTTAAATAGTGATAAGGGATAGTAGTAGTTACCATAGCAAGATGTTATGGTCAAGGTCATACAAATACAGGTGCAAAAATAAACTATAGTAATTAGATGACGTAATTGATATTGTTACACCTGTACATGAAGGTAAACTTGATGAATTAAGGTATAAGCTGTTTATTTACCTGTCAGGAATATTTAATGTTGTATGGTATGTCTGTTTTAATATCTTGTTAGTTAGCTACTGTTTGAGTCTTTTACTGTGTGTGTGTGTGTGTGTGTGTGTGTGTGTGTGTGTCCTCCACGCTCTAGCTCACACCGGCCTCGTTCTCCCTGCAGCCGTGTCTTACCCCAGCAAGCAATATGAACTATCAGCCCGGCCCTCTCAGCCTCACAACCCGGCCGTATCAGCCCCATTACCTGTCCATGTCAGCCCCACAACCCGGCCGTGTCAGCCCCCAGCACCCCATTAACGTGGTCCCCCAGATATCCAACGCTCTTTGATAGTGAATAAACACTCGATTTATTGCCGAGGCTGAAAACCTTTAGTCCCCCGTCGTGCTGTGCTTGTGGTGCTTTCTTCCCGAGGTGTTGAGGTGTTTGTTTACTGTCTCTTGAGGTGTTTGTTTACTGTCTGTTGAGGTGTTTGTTTACTGTTTGTTGAGGTGTTTGTTTACTGTCTGTTGAGGTGTTTGTTTACTGTCTGTTGAGGTGTTTGTTTACTGTCTCTTGAGGTGTTTGTTTGCTGTCTCTTGAGGTGTTTGTTTACTGTCTCTTGAGGTGTTTGTTTACTGTCTCTTGAGGTGTTTGTTTACTGTCTCTTGAGGTGTTTGTTTACCGCCTTGAGCTGTTTGTTTCTGTTTGTTGAACTATCCACCTGTTTGTTTGTCTCTGGGGTGACTATCGTAAGGGGCGGGGGGGGGGGGTTGTGGGGGTGATGGCTCATTGTGGAGAGAAAGAGGAGGAACAGGAGGAGAAGAACGCCAAGCACTATTGATTGCCTGTGCTGGCGCTGATACGGGACATAGAGACTGGCAGGTTATGTGGATGAGTGAGTCCGGTTCTCAACACTGTCTCATGTTGACCAAACGGAAAAAAAACAATAGAATCATGACTGTATGGGAGTGGAGGCTCTCTCTCTCTGATGAGTTTATTTAATATATATTATTGTTTTGTTGTTTACGGTTTGTACACTTTGTAAACATCATTAGTGGTGGGAAAGGGAAGAAAAGAATCGTTACTATAGGGGCTGTTGAGTGGCTTGATTACTGAAGGAGGAAAATAAACTAAAGGGAAGGTCGTCATTTTAGCTGTCTGTCTGTCTCTCTCGGTCTCTCTCTTTCACCAGGCGCCTCCATGGTAACACCCACCTACCTACCCAGCACCCACCCACCCACTCCACCCACCCACCCACTCCACCCATGCTACCTCCTCACCTGAGAAAGGAACTCGCTGAGGGTAGACAGACAGGTAAGTAAAGTTAGGTCAAGTAACCTCTCCCTCACTCTCTATTGCTGCTCCAACTGTTGTCACTTCACCATCATGGACAAAGACCTGTTCCTCCCCAATACCTGTAACGAGTATCGGGAATATCGGAGGAGAGAGAGAGAGAGAGAGAGAGAGAGAGAGAGAGAGAGAGAGAGAGAGAGAGAGAGAGAGAGACCCCCCGACCCTCCCCATGTGCTCGACGCGGGTCATCTAGCCTAGAGGACTCAACCGAGCAACAGGTCCGGCGCCACCGACCAAACTAACCGACCTACCGACCGCCCCACCGACCGACCGACATCTTCTCCTTCACAAGTCTTTGTTGTTTCCGAGTCATTAAGCTCCAGCAGCGATATTTTAACTCGTTACAAGTTTGTCTCGTTGGGGAGGTGTTTTTCTCCTGGTTCCCGAGACTTATGTGTTGAGCTTGTTGCACCTCGAGTGTTTTTGTCGAGGGGGAGGGCCGGTTGTTAGGTCGTCACATGGTCCGTAACACTTAACACGTAGCAGTGAGTGTTTGTTGGCAGCCAGGAACACTTACCACGTAGGAGTGAGTGTTTGTTGGCAGCCAGTAACACTTAACACGTAGGAGTGAGTGTTTGTTGGTAGATAGGAACACTTAACACGTAGCAGTGAGTGTTTGTTGGCAGCCAGGAACACTTACCACGTAGCAGTGAGTGTTTGTTGGCAGCCAGTAACACTTACCACGTAGCAGTGAGTGTTTGTTGGCAGCCAGTAACACTTACCACGTAGCAGTGAGTGTTTGTTGGCAGCCAGTAACACTTACCACGTAGCAGTGAGTGTTTGTTGGCAGCCAGGAACACTTACCACGTAGCAGTGAGTGTTTGTTGGCAGCCAGTAACACTTAACACGTAGCAGTGAGTGTTTGTTGGCAGCTAAGAACATTTCACACGTAACACTGACTCACTTGTGTGTATTAGCGGGCCGTCACAGTGCGTCACGTGTGTGTGTGTGTGTTTAAGGTGCCAGTAGTGTGTGGTGCATCCTGGCAGAAAATACCTGTCAAATAGGAGCGTAAACACGGCAGCAGCTGGTTGAAGCGGCACCAACTGCGGGGAAGTGGAGTGTATGTGTGAAGCTGCACTGCTGTTACTGCTGTTATTTCTGTTGTTACTATTGCTGTTATTGCTGTTGTTACTGCCTTTATTGCTATTGTAAGTACTGTTGTTACTGTTGTTACTACCGCTGTTATCGCGTTATTGCTGCTGTTATTGCTACTGTTACTACTGTCACTACTGTTACTGCAGCTTCTATTGTTACTGCTACAGCTGCTACTGTTACTAATGCAATTGCTAAAGCTGTTTCTGATACGGTGTGACATCGCGAACTAACTTTTTTATTTTTTTATTTGCATTATTTTGTCAGTAAATTCAAAGCTGCTGTGTTGACCTGTCGAGTGTGTTGCCTCGGCTGTGTTCTAATTCTGCCAATCGTTATTCTGGATCGATATATATATTATGGAGTTGAAGTTTAGAGTATTTTTGGGGTTTCGTTTTGCATCAGTGAACGTTACAAGTTTAATCAACGATTTTCATGACACACACACACACACACACACACACACACACACACACACACACACACACACACACACACACACCATTTATTCACGTAAATACATTGTACACGGGAGAGAGACAGACACTAAAAAAAAAGAATAAAAGTGAGAAGAGAGGGAAGGAGGAAGGGGGAAGGTTAAATGAAGAAAGAGGAACAAGAGGAAGAGGAAATAGCGCCAGAGACTCTCTATAACCTTATCTCATACATTATCTCCAGCGATAAAAATTGGAATGGCGTTTTAATCTCCCATAAACATTTGTTCAGGTGTAAGGGTGTAGTGATGTGTGTGTGTGTGTGTGTGTGTGTGTGTGTGTGTGTGTGTGTGTGTGTGTGTGTGTGTTGTTGCTGCTGACATGTCGACGGGAGATCATCGGAGTTACTAATACAACATTGGAGGTCAGTCATATTTGGCTCCTCCCCCTCTTCTCCTCCCCCCCTCCTCCTACCCTCCTCCCCCTCCCCCACTCCCCCAAACCCTAATGGTTCCTGTCCTCATTAGCCCACCCAATCTTATCTAACTTAAACTCCAAACATGACGATTAGGATTGAGGTCCATTCTGATTAGGGCTTAGTGCAGTCGTAATGGTCAGGTCAGGTCAGGTCAGGTCAGGTTAGGTTAGGTTAGGTCAGGTCAGGTTAGGTCAGGTCAGGTCAGGTCAGGTCAGGTCAGGATCTAATAGGGTCAGGGCTTCATCTATACTGTAGATATTAACACTAAATTACAATACCGATTCTACCATACCATTACACCATTATACCACAATACATCAACACCATAACTTAAATTCCACCACCACACCATTACAACACTATCACTGCACGCTATGAAAACATCACTCTTCACCATACTTCTGTACTATGTGGCACTGCATACTACCGCAGTTCATGTAATTTTCACGCTTTTCCACCACACCACACCACACCATCACCATCACCACACCACACCACACAACACCACACCACACCACACCACACCATCACCACACACCACACCACACCACACCATTTCTTCCAGTTCCGTTTTATCACTATTGTCTATATACTCATTACATGGGAAGAATATAATCGCTTCTGTCTGGGAATATCAAACTAATTAAACAGACTGAAAACAGAGATACGCCCCGTGAATTATTACTAAGGGAGGGGGAGGAGGGGGAGGGAGGGGAGGAGGGAGAGGGGGTGAGGGAGGGGAGGGAGGGAGGGAGGTGGGGAGGGTGGGAGGGTGAGGGAGGGAGGGGTGAGGAGGGGAGGTAAATGAAATAATTATGCACAGTATCAAACAGTTTAATTGCTTCATATATATTTTTTAGTTATTTTTTTTTCTTAAGGGATGTACTGCATTATGTAAGGAAGGGTTGCGGTAAATCATATGGTGATTGTCTCAGGGCCACGACGTGTTATTGATTGTGGTTTAGGTATTATTGTTGTTGTTATTGTTATTGTTTTGGGGGGATTATTTATTTTCATTTGTTTATTACAACCTAGTTACTTTTCACACACACACACACACACACACACACACACACACACACACACACACACACACACACACACACACACACATCAAAGTGTTGAGAAAAACAGAGAAAAATCAGTAGGAATGTTCACATATTGTAATGGTAAGATGTGGGAGGAGGAGAAGTAGAAGGTGGAGGAGAGACGGAGGAAAGAGGAGAAAGGGGGAGAAGCAGATGGAAGAGGAGGAAGGGGGAGAAGCAGATGGAAGAGAAAATAGTGAAGAAGAAGAAGATGGAAAATAGGAGGATGAGATGGAAGACGAAGAGGCGGAGGAGAAAGAGGGGATGGGGAGATTGAAGAAGATGAGAAGTAGGAGGAGGTGGAGGAAAGGGAATTGAAGGAGGGGGATGAAGAGGAGGAGGAGAAGGAGGATTTATAT